>NW_027016590.1:0-62500 GCF_036934945.1 Oncorhynchus masou masou | reverse complement strand
TCTAAAAGGCCTTGTGGTCATGCACGGTACCACTCTAAAAGGCCTTGTGGTCATGCACGGTACCACTCTAAAAGGCCTTGTGGTCATGCACGGTACCACTCTAAAAGGCCTTGTGGTCATGTACGGTACCAATCTAAAAGGCCTTGTGGTCATGCACGGTACCACTTTTACATGGCTGGGTGTAACTATTGGTTACTTTCAAAGTGATGATACAGAAAGAAACAGGACTTCTTTCTGACTGCAGTGACACTTTATGAAGTTAGTTATCCCTATCTGAGTCCAGGCACAGCAGAAAGATGAGGTTCTAGTGTTTTTATAGCCTTAAGAAAGTAGAGACCCACGGCACTGGATAATGTTTCCTTATGATATGCAACTTTCCCTCTTTGAACAGTGGGGAAATGAGGGGGGGTTTGTAATGAGGTCTCATCCGTCTCTTTGGCCGTCACACACATGCCCAACACGCACACACACACCACACCACACCACACACACACACTCCATCTGACACTGGAGACTCTCAAGGCACTGAACACTCAGATTAAGAATGGATGACCATGAAAAATTAACAGGTTTATCTCTCCTTACTTTCTCCTTCTCTCTCTCCTTCGTCCCTCTCTCAGTCTATACCTCCAGCTCAATTATATATGTTCAATTCTACTCCCTCTCTCACTCTACGCTCTAGGGAGACGAGAGAGAGCTGTGATTAAGTTGATAAATTCCAGATAATAAAAACAGAATGCCTATCATTCTCTGTTCTCTCCATTTGGAGTTTCTTCTCTTCCGCTCTCTCTCCCCGCTCTGGGTAGCGTGGACAGGGATAGTGAAACAGAGAGGGGCTGGATGGATGGATTGGAAAGACAAAGAGAGAGGGGCTGTTTGAAGGATGTGCAATAAGCAGACGTACTACACATAGCCTGTCTTGTCACATCGACCCAGACTCCTGACTTACTGCTTCTTAATGTTATTGGAGCCATACAAATCTCAGAGAGGATAGACTCGTTTTGAAAACTTCTTGTTGAAAACATACTATGCTTGCTTCTGATGAACTAGCCTACATGTCTAGAGAGGGGAGGTTCAGCTAGCAATAGTCCGTATTTGGCCTCTGCACAACTGATGAGGTTTCCCCTTTCCATCCATTCTAGTGCTAAGCCAGCCTCAGTTTTACTGAGGAGGATTATATGTTTCCCCTGATTCATTCTGTTGTTTTGTCTGAGTTCTTTTTATGAGCGGTAATGTTTGTCAATGATTTTTATTAGCCTGTGTGTAATGGGAACTTGGTGCCATTGTTGTTAAGGGTCTGTCTGAAGAACAACTGAACCCAAACAGCCTTCTAAAGAGATGAACATTAAATGGATACTTTGGGATTTAACATTAAAGTCCAGACACTCAAACTAAAAAGACAACAACACCCTGCTTCTGGTAAAGCAGCTTCGAGTGACTCACTCTTCCTCTCTATTCCTCCCTCCATCCTTCCATCACTCCATCACATAGACAGAAGACCCACACATGCACACAAGTACATACACAAACAGAAACACACACATTCTCAAATAGACAGACACACACATGAACCAATATTTCTCCAAACCCTGAAGAGGAGAGCGTAAGTCCCGTTTAGTCCCTGACCATTGCAGCTGTGTACATATTCTCTCCTTAGACCAAACCACAGCCTTCCCTCATAGGGGAGGGAAAGGGAGAATGGGGAAAGAAGGGGGGGAGAAGCAAAGGGGGGACATTGGGGAGAAGATGGAGAAGAAGGGGAGAGGAGACAGAGGGGTGAGAAGAGGGGAGAATGGGGGAGAGAGAGTAGATCGGAGACATTCTTATTTCTGAGCCCTGTCCCATGGTGGAGTCCAGAGAATTGTTGATGGGGTCAGGGGAAACATGAAAAGGACATGGATCTGTGATGGTCATGGAATTTTAGATGATGGTAATTGGCCAGTCAAACGAATGCAGTCTCCATAATAACCATGGTCATATTAAGATAAACTGTATAAAAAAATATAGAAACTGAACAAAAATATAAATGCAACATGAGACAATTTCAAAGATTTTACAGAGTTACAGTTCAAATAAGGAAAGCAGTCAATTGAAATAAATGCATTAGGCCCTAATCTATGGATTTCACATGACTGGAAGTACATACAGTGGGGCAAAAAAGTATTTAGTCAGCCACCAATGGTGCAAGTTCTCCCACTTAAAAATATTAGAGAGGCCTGTAATTGTCATCATAGGTACACTTAAACTATGACAGACAAAATTCGAAGAAGAAAAAATCCAGAAAATCACATCGTAGGATTCTTTTACGGATTCATTTTCAAATTATGGTGGAAAATAAGTATTTGTTTTTCTGGCTATCACAGACCTGTAACTTCTTCTTTAAAAGACTCCTCTGTCCTCCTCTCATTACCTGTATTAATGGCACCTGTTTGAACTTGTTATCCGTATAAAAGACACCTATCCACAACCTCAAACAGTCACACTCCAAACTCCACTATGGCCAAGACCAAAGAGCTGTCAAAGGACACCAGAAACAAAATTGTAGACCTGCACCAGGCTGGGAAGACTGAATCTGCAATAGGTAAGCAGCTAGGTTTGAAGAAATTAACTGTGGGAGCAATTATTAGGAAATGGAAGACATACAAGACCACTGGTAATCTCCCTCGATCTGGGGCTCCGCGCAAGATCTCACTCCGTGGGGTCAAAATGATCACAAGAACGGTGAGCAAAAACCCCAGAACCACACGGGGGGACTGAGTGAATGACCTGCAGAGAGCTGGGACCAAAGTAACAAAGCCTACCATCAGTAACACACTACGCCGCCAGGGATTCAAATCCTGCAATTCCAGACGTGTCCTCCTGCTTAAGCCAGTACATGTCCAGGCCGGTCTGAAGTTTGCTAGAGAGCATTCGGATGATCCAGAAGAAGATTGGGAGAATGTCATATGGTCAGATGAAACCAAAATATAACTTTTTGGTAAAAACTCAACTTGTCGTGTTTGGAGGACAAAGAATGCTGAGTTGCATCCAAAGAACACCATACCTACTGTGAAGCATGGGGGTGTTTTTCTGCAAAGGGACCAGGACGACTGATCCGTGTAAAGGAAAGAATGAATGGGGCCATGTATCGTGAGATTTTGAGTGAAAACCTCCTTCCATCAGCAAGGGCATTGAAGATGAAACGTGGCTGTGTCTTTCAGCATGACAATGATCCCAAACACACTGCCCGGGCAACGAAGGAGTGGCTTCGTAAGAAACATTTCAAGGTCCTGGAGTGGCCTAGCCAGTCTCCAGATCTCAACCCCATCGAATATCTTTGGAGGGAGTTGAAAGTCCGTGTTGCCCAGCAACAGCCCCAAAACATCACTGCTCTAGAGGAGATCTGCATGGAGGAATGGGCCAAAATACCAGCAACAGTGTGTGAAAACCTTGTGAAGACTTATAGAAAACTTTTGACCTCTGTCATTGCCAACAAAGGGTATATTACAAAGTATTGAGATAAACTTTTGTTATTGACCAAATACTTATTTTCCACCAGAATATGCAAATAAATTCATTAAAAATCCTACAATGTGATTTTCTGTTTTTTTGTTCTCATTTTGTCTGTCATAGTTGAAGTGTACCGATGATGAAAATTACAGGCCTCTCTCATCTTTTTAAGTGGGAGAACTTGCACAATTGGTGGCTGACTAAATACTTTTTTGCCCCACTGTATATGCATCTGTTTGTCACAGATACCTTAAAAACGTAGGAGCGTGGATCAGAAAACCAGTCAGTATCTGGTGTGACCACCATTAGCCTCATGCAGCGCGACGTCTCCTTCGCATAGAGTTGATCAGGCTGTCGATTGTGGCTTGTAGGTGGATATTGGCAGGACCTGAAACATGCTGGCGTAGACGTTGATCCAGAGCATCCCACACATGCTCAATTGGTGACATGTATGCAGGCCATGGAAAAAGTGGGATATTTTCAGCTTCCAGGAATTATGTACAGATCTTTGCGATATGGGGCTGTGCATTATCATGCTGAAACATGAGGTGATGGCGGCGGATGAATGGCACGACAATGGGTCCCGTCACAGTATCTCTATGCATTGAAATTGCGATCAATAACATGCAATTGTGTTAGTAACCCCACCACCATCATATTGCACTTTGTTCACAACATTGACATCAGCAAACAGCTTTCCCACACCATGCCATACACACTGTCTGCCATCTACCTGGTACTGTTAAAACCGGGATTCATCCATGAAGAGCAAACCTCTCCTGAGTGCCAGTGGCCATTGAAGGTGAACATTTTCACCCAGGAAAGTCAGTTATGATGCCGATCTGAAATCAGGTAAAGATCCTGGTTTGGATGACGAGCACGCAGATGAGCTTCCTTGAGAGAGTTTCTGACAATTTGTGCAGAAATTGTTCAGTTTTGCAAACACATAGCTTCATCAGCTGTCCGGGTGGCTGGTCTCAGAAGATCCCGCAGGTGAAGTAGCCGGGTGTGGTTGTCATGGGCTATCTGCGGTTGTGAGGCCAGTTGGACGTACTGCCAAACAATGTTGGAGGTGGCTTATGGTAGAAAAATGAACATTCAAATCTCTGGCAACAGCTCTGGTGGACATTCCTGCAGTCAACATGCCAATTTCATGCTCCCTCAAAACTTGAGACATCTTTGGCATTGTGTTGTGTTGTGCGACAAAACTGCACAGTTTACATTCCCCTTTCATTGTCCCCAGCACAATGTTAAATCAGCTTATTGATATGCCACACCTGTCAGGTGGATGGATTTTCTTGGCAAAGGAGAAATGCTCACTAACATGGATGTAAACAAATTTGTGCACAAAACTTGAGAGAAATTAGCTTTTTGTGCATGTTGAAAATGTCTGGGATCTTTTATTTCAGCTCATTAAACATGGGACCAACACTTTACGTGTTGCGTTTATATTTTTGTTCAGTGTATTAAATTACCATTTGATAAATGGTATAATAGTGTGATATGATAGGATTTTGCAAACCCGCTCCTCCTGTTGACTCAAGATGAATGGTTTTGGCCACTAAAGTTTTCCCTGACTACAGGCTCCACTGCTATGATTGGTGTAACCTTAGCTATAAACCACAAGTGTCTATCCAGATAATGAAAAGGCACCCGCAAAAGACAATTCAAGGAACTTATATAGTTGTGTGTCATTTGCGGCGTGCACGATCATGAGCAAGGTCATTGTAGCCTATCATTTCAATTCCCCCATGAGAACCATAAGCATGGGCTGACTTGGCTTTGCTGTTCCGCAGCCGAAGCCTGCCAGCAGCCTACCTACCAACGTTTGTACGGTGTCCATTACAATTTAGAAAAACACATATCAGCTTTCAATAGTTATCCATACTACCGCAGCGTCATCTTATTGTAACAATTTCTTTGCCGGATTCACAGCAGCAATTTGGCAATAATAATAGATGTCGAAGTCAAAGATAGGCCAGTGGTTTCCATCTGTGGTGAAGTTTTCTCTAAATGAATTCTTATGACAAATCCAGCTCCAGAAGCTGCCATAGAGTAAGCTGGTTATTCTGTTGAATACGGTGTAGTTAAAAAAAAACAGCAACAACAGATAACATTAGCTAGCTATATAAGGTTAGCAAGATAGCCAGCTAGCTAACTAGCTAAGGTTAGCATACTAGCTACACCGAATAATGTCAGTTCCCTATTTCTCGATGTGTATCAACTCTACGGGGAAATTCACATACCCAATACGTGAACATGTATTGGGTGTGTGTGTGTGTGTGGGGGGGGGGGTCCTTTTAAGTTTAGGCATTCATTCCGAATGGTTAATTTAAAGGTTAAGGTTAAGGATAGGATTAAAACCATTTTTTTAACAAGTGTCTACCACTGGGACTAAACACACAACCTTCTGATTCAGAGTCATGGGATTATGCCTATCCACCACCACAGTTCACATTGCCATAGCAATACCCAAGGCTACTTGATGGAAATAGCGCTCACTGTTGCCCATAGTGGACGATTTTGAAGGCGTTTCTCGATGTCCTCGGGACATGGACAGATGTCCAATTTCAAAGACAATATTGAGCATTCTGCTTGCCATAACCATCGTGTACACATTTATATGGTAATTGTGCCAGACCTATAAGAACGGAGGGTGCTGTATGGAGGGAAAACTCAATCCTAACCTGCCGCTATCATTCAATAGGCCACTGATCATGTCAATCGTAGGGACTGAATCCCTCCCCTCTGTGACCAGGACCAAACTAATCCTAAACCTAAAACCTAATCCTCAACCCTCTAAACTTTCTGTCAAATTGGTTGTTGATTATATAGACAACCATTTTCAGGTCTTGCCATACATTTTGAAGTAGATTTAAAACTGTAACTCGGCCACTCAGGAACATTCAGTGTATTCTTGGTAAGCAACTCCAGTGTAGATTTTGCCTTGTGTTTTAGGTTATTGTCCTGCTGAAAGTAAATTATTCTCCCAGTGTCTGGTGGAACGCAGACTGAACCAGGTTTTCCTCTAGGATTTTGCCTGGGCTTAGCTCCATTACTTACATTTTTTCATCCTGAAAAACTCCCCAATCCTTAACGATTACAAGCATACCCATAACATGTTGCAGTCACCACTATGCTTGAAAATATGGAGAGTGGTACTCAGTAATGTGTTCTATTGGATTAGCCTCAAACATAACACTTTGTATTCAGGACAAAACGTTAATTTCTTTGCCACATTTTTAGCAGTATTACTTTAGTGCCTTGCTGCAAACAGGATGCATGTTTTAGAATATTTTTATCCTGTACAAGCTTCCTTCTTTTCACTCTGTCAATTAGGTTAGTATTATGGAGTAAGTACAATGTTGTTGATTCGTCCTCAGTTTTCTCCTATTACAGCCATCAAACTCTGTAACTGTTTTAAAGTCACTATTGGCCGCATGGTGAAATCCCTGAGTGGTTTCCTTCTTCTCTTGGCAACCAAGTTATCTTTGTAGTAACTGGGTGTACTGATACACCATCTAAAGTGTAATTAGTTACATCACCATGCTCAAAGGGATATTCAATGTCTGCTTTTTTGTTGTTGTTTTACCCATCTAGCAATAGGTGCCCTTCTTTGTGATGCATTGGAAAACCTCCATGGTCTTTGTGGTTGAATCTGTGTTTGAAATTCACTGCTCGACTGAGGGACCTTACAGATAATTATATATGTGGGGTACAGAGATGAGGTAGTCATTCAAAAATCATGTTAAACACTATTAATGTACACAGACTGAGTCCATGCAACATATGTGACTTGTTAAAAACTTCTTATGGCTGCAGGGGCAGTATTGAGTAGCTTGGATGAAAAGTGCCCAGGGGTGCCAAGAGTAAATGGCCTGTTCCTCAGTCCCAGTTGCTAATATATGCATATTATTATTAGTATTGGATAGAAAACACTGAAGTTTATAAAACTGTTTGATTGATGTCTGTGAGTATAACAAAACTCATATGGCAGGCAAAAACCTGAGAAGATATCCAAACAGGAAGTGGGAAATCTGAGGTTGGTCGATTTTCAACCCAGCCCCTATTGAATACACAGTGGGATATTGGTTATGTTGCACTTCCTAAGTCTTCCACTAGATGTCAACCGTCTTTAGAAACTTGTTTGAGGAGTCTACTGTGAGTGGGGGCTCATAAGAGCTGTTTGAGCCAGGTGTCTGGCAGATTGCCACAGGCTCTGAGGCGCGGTCACAAGAGAATTGGCTCTCATTCCATTGCTTTTCTACAGACATAGGAATTCTCCGGTTGGAATATTATTGAAGTTTTATGTTAAAAACATCCTCAAGATTGATTCCATTCATCGTTTGACATGTTTCTGCAGACAGTAACGGAACTTGTTGACATTTCGTCTTCCACTAGGGAACGCGCTTCATGACTTTGGATTTGTTTACCAAATGTGCTAACAACAGTAGCTCTTTGGACATAAATGATGGTCATTATCGAACTAAATCAAACATTTAATGTGGGACTGGGATTCC
Source organism: Oncorhynchus masou masou (assembly GCF_036934945.1). Taxonomy (NCBI): domain Eukaryota; kingdom Metazoa; phylum Chordata; class Actinopteri; order Salmoniformes; family Salmonidae; genus Oncorhynchus; species Oncorhynchus masou. The sequence continues at coordinate 54,491 of NW_027016590.1, read as the reverse complement.
TGGAAGTGCATTCTGATGAAGATCATCAAAGGTAAGTGAGTATTTATAAAGCTATTTACAACTAATCTTAACTACCCAATATGGCGGATATCTTTTTGGCTGCTTTGTTGTCTGAAAGCTGTACTCAGATTATTGCATGGTTTGCTTTTTCCGTAAAGTATTTTTGAAATCGGACATGGTGGTTGCATTAAGGTGAAGTGTACCTATATTTCCATGTCTAACAATTGTATTTTCATCAACATTTATAATGAGTATTTCTGTAAAATGTTGTGGCTGTCTGCAATATCACCGGATGTTTTTGGAACTAGTGAACATAAACCGCCAATGTATACTGTGATTTTTTTATATAAATATGCACTTTATCGAACAAAACATATATGTATTGTGTAACATGAAGTCCTATGAGTGTCATCTGAGGAAGATCATTAAAGGTTAGTGATTAATTGTATCTCTACTTGTGCTTTTTGTGACCCCTCTCTTTGGCTGGAAAATTTGCAGAATTTTTCTGTGACTTGGTGGTGACCTAACATAATTGTTTGTGGTGCTTTCACTGTAAAGCCTATTTGAAATGGGACACTTTCATGGGATTAACAACAAGATTACGTTTAAAATGGTATAAAATACATGTATGTTTGTGGAATTTTAATTATGAGATTTCTGTTGTTTGAATTTGGCGCTCTGCCCTTTCACTAGCTGTTGTCATATCAATCCCGTTAACGGGATTGCAGCCCTAAGAGGTTTTTAAGCAAATGTGTACTACTGAACATATTCTGGCTTGCCATAACAAAAGGGATTGAATACATACTGACTCAAGACATTTCAGCTTTTAATTTTTAATTAAAAACAAACAAACAATAACAACAACGTTCCACCTTGACATTATGGGGTATTGTGTGACAACAAATGACAACAAATCTCAAATTAACACAACAAAATCTGGAAAAAAGTCAAGGGGCGTGAATACTTTCTGAAGGCAATATATACTAAATGGTTCGGTAAAAACAGGCCCCAGGGAAATGGAGCACTGGAGTGCTCTTCTCTTCTGCCAACGGAACACTTTGTTCCTGTACAACATAAACATTCTGATTTATCTCAACAGCCCTCCTTCACTCCAAGTCCCTCTCTCTTCCTCCTCTTCTGTGGGTGTATGTGTGACAGGTCTGTCACACATACACCCACACACTAACAGGTCTGTCACACATACATCCACACACTAACAGGTCTGTTACACATACACCCACACACTAACAGGTCTGTCACACATACACCCACACACTAACAGGTCTGTCACCCATACACCCACACACTAACAGGTCTGTCACACACACCCACACACTAACAGGTCCGTCACACATACACCCACACACTAAGAGGTCTGTCACACACACCCACACACTAACAGGTCTGTCACACACACCCACACACTAACAGTTCCGTCACACATACACCCACACACTAACAGGTCTGTCACACACACCCACACACTAACAGGTCTGTCACACACACCCACACACTAACAGGTCCGTCACACATACACCCACACACTAACAGGTCTGTCACACATACACCCACACACTAACAGGTCCGTCACACATACACCCACACACTAACAGGTCTGTCACACACACCCACACACTAACAGGTCCGTCACACACACACCCACACACTAACAGGTCTGTCACACACACCCACACACTAAGAGGTCTGTCACATACACCCACACACTAAGAGGTCTGTCACACACACCCACACATTAACAGGTCCGTCACACATACACCCACACACTAACAGGTCTGTCACACATACACCCAAACACTAACAGGTCTGTCACACATACACCCACACACTAACAGGTGTGTCACACATACACCCACACACTAACAGGTCTGTCACACAAACACTCACAAATCTGAGTGAGGGGGCTAAGCACAGAAGGGGGGGATGAGAGAGAGAGAGAGAGAGAGAGAGAGAGAGAGAGAGAGAGAGAGAGAGAGAGAGAGAGATAGAGCAAAACAGTGCCCATGATGCAGAGCCAAGAATATTACACACTTTAGCTCAGGATACTTGGAACAGACAGGCCAAAAGACTTTCTTTCTCTTTCTTTCCTCCCGCTCCGCTGTGTGACTTCCCTTTAATTCCCTTTCTCCCAAGACAGGAGTTTGATGGTTTCCGCTGATTCCGCCATCACAGGCAGACTGACAGTTGACATTCTCTCTTCTTTAATACCTGTCTTGTTCATTTCTTTCTCTTTCCTTTCCTTAGATGGTCAAAGTATTGTCAGAGAGGGAAGTAGGGGGAGAGAGGGGGTGATGTAGCGCTGAGGCCTTTCATACTCTTCAACCATCCCTGTGATTTCAAAGGGAGAGAGGGGAGTAGGGAGGAGAGGCTGGAGGGAAGGAGGGAGAGGGGGAGTAGAAGGGAAGGGCGGGAGGGAAGGAGGGAGAGAGGGGAGGATGGAGGAGAGGAGGGAGGGAAGGAAGAAGAGAGGGGAGGAGAGCCAGGAGGAGAGCCAGGAGGGAAGGAGGGAGAGGCGCAGGAGGGAAGGTGGGAGAGAGGGTAGGATGGAGGAGAGGCGGGAGGGAAGAAAGGAGAGGGGAGAAGGAACAAGGGAAAGAGGGAGGGGAGGAGGGAGTAGAGGCGGGAGGGAAGGAGGGAGAGAAGGGAGGAGGGAGGAGAGTCGCGAGGGGGGTTGGGAGGAGAGGCGGGAGGGAAGGAGGGAGAGAGGGGAGTAGGGATGAGAGGCAGGCGGGAGGTAAGGAAGGAGAGGGGAGGAGGAAGGAGGGAGGAGAGGTGGGAGGGAAGGAGGGAGAGAGTGGAGGATGGAGTAGAGGCTGGAGGGAAGGAGGAAGAGAGGGGAGGAGGGAGGAGAGTCGCGAGGGGGTGTTGGGAGGAGAGGCGGGAGGGAGGGAAGGAGGGAGAGAGGGGAGTAGGGATGAGAGGCGGGAGGGAAGAAAGGAGAGGGGAGGAGGAAGGAGGAGAGTTGGGAGGGAAGGAGAGAGAGAGGGGAGGAGGGAGGAGAGGCAGGCGGGGGGAGGGGTGTAGGGAGGAGAGGTGGGAGGGAAGGAGGGGGAGAGGAGAGGTGCAGGCCGAGATTTCCTTGTCCCACCGCGTTGTAGCCACTCCTGTGGCGGGCCCGGTGCATGCACACTGACACGGTAGCCAGGTGTACAGTGTTTCCTTTGACACGTTGGTCCAACACGGATGCACAGCTCTCGACCTTTGCCTCTCCCGAGTCCATACGGGAGTTGCAGCGATGGGACAAGACTGTAACTTGGCAAAAGCAATCTCCCCCTTGGCAAATACAATCTCCCTCCTTGGTAAAGGCAATCTCCCCCCTTGGCAAAGGCAATATCCCTCCTTGGCAAAGGTAATCTCCCTCCTTGGCAAAGATAATCTCCCTCCTTGGCAAAGGCAATCTCCCTCCTTGGCAAAGGCAATCTCCCTCCTTGGCAAAGGCAATCTCCCTCCTTGGCAAAGGCAATCTCCCTCTTTGGCAAAGACAATCTCCCTCCTTGGCAAAGGTAATCTCCCTCCTTGGCAAAGGCAATCTCCCTCCTTGGCAAAGGCAATCTCCCTCCTTGGCAAAGGTAATCTCCCTCCTTGGCAAAGGCAATCTCCCACCTTGGCAAAGGCAATCTCCCACCTTGGCAAAGGTAATCTCCCTCCCTGGCAAAGGTAATCTCCCTCCTTGGCAAAGGCAATCTCCCTCCTTGGCAAAGGTAATCTCCCTCCTTGGCAAAGGCAATCTCCCTCCTTGGCAAAGGCAATCTCCCTCCTTGGCAAAGGCAATCTCCCTCCTTGGCAAAGGCAATCTCCCTCCTTGGCAAAGGCAATCTCCCTCCTTGGCAAAGGTAATCTCCCTCCTTGGCAAAGGCAATCTCCCTCCTTGGCAAAGGCAATCTCCCTCCTTGGCAAAGGCAATCTCCCCCTTGGCAAAGGCAATCTCCCTCCTTGGCAAAGGCAATCTCCCCCTTGGCAAAGGCAATCTCCCTCCTTGGTAAAGGCAATCTCCCTCCTTGGCAAAGGCAATCTCCCTCCTTGGCAAAGGCAATCTCCCTCCTTGGCAAAGGCAATCTCCCTCCTTGGCAAAGGCAATCTCCCCCTTGGCAAAGGCAATCTCCCTCCTTGGCAAAGGCAATCTCCCTCCTTGGCAAAGGCAATCTCCCTCCTTGGCAAAGGCAATCTCCCCCTTGGCAAAGGCAATCTCCCCCTTGGCAAAGGCAATCTCCAGCAGGTGAGCTGCACATCATTGGGTGAGTCAGTGAAACTGGAAAGCTTCATCGGGACTATAATTTCCTCTTCAAATTGTACAATATGTGTCTCCACACACCAAGGCCTGGCTATTGATGGATTCAAGATGAGGTTGTTTTTCTTCATCTCATATTCTCAATTTGTCAGTGTCAAAGTAACCTGTAATTTGTCTCAGTTGTGCAGTATTAAAAAAGATTCTGCCGAAGTCTCCGGTCATTAATAATGAAGTAGAATTACATGAAAGGCATTTGTAAAACTTTTCCTGGACCTTAAGATACAAAAAATGGTCCCCATGTGTGTAACTTCTGTAAGCACCCCTCCTCCTCTGCTCTATACCACTACGTACACGTGATCATATGCTTGCACTGCTTCATTATACTGGTGCATTTTGCTGGTCCTGCGTTCCGGTACCACGGAGCTCCCCAGGCCACCCCCTCTTGTGATCACTTTTTGTCCCGGTACCACGGAGCTCCCCAGGCCACCCCCTCTTGTGATCACTTTTTGTCCCGGTACCACAGAGCTCCCCAGGCCACCCCCTCTTGTGATCACTTTTTGTCCCGGTACCACGGAGCTCCCCAGGCCACCCCCTCTTGTGATCACTTTTTGTCCCGGTACCACGGAGCTCCCCAGGCCACCCCCTCTTGTGATCACTTTTTGTCCCGGTACCACGGAGCTCCCCAGGCCACTCCCTCTTGTGATCACTTTTTGTCCCGGTACCACGGAGCTCCCCAGGCCACTCCCTCTTGTGATCACTTTTTGTCCCGGTACCACGGAGCTCCCCAGGCCACTCCCTCTTGTGATCACTTTTTGTCCCGGTACCACGGAGCTCCCCAGGCCATTCCCTCTTGTGATCACTTTTTGTCCCGGTACCACGGAGCTCCCCAGGCCACTCCCTCTTGTGATCACTTTTTGTCCCGGCACCTCCTGATTTACAAAGGAAGCAGTGAACACAGGTCTGGACTCTATATCATGACTTAGAAGATGATGAATATTAAGCTACAGTGGCAAGAACAAATATGTGAACCCTTTGGAATTTCCTTATCAATGAGACTAGATTGGAGATTTTGGTTAGAGCTGCCATGCCCCATAAAATACAGTCACAAAATCTGAGTTTGTTTTTCACAAGAAGCATTGCCTGAACCATGCCTCGAACAAAAGAGATCCCAGAAGACTTAAGATGAAGAATGGTTGCCTTGCGTAAAGATGGAAAGGGTTACAAACTCATCTCTAAAAGTCAGTCCACAGTAAGGCAAATTGCCTGTAAATGGAGAAATTTCCTGCAAAGATGACTGCATGAGCACAGAGCAGAATGTTCAATGAGGTTAAGAAGAATCCTAGAGTGTCAGCTAAAGACTTGCAGTAATCTTTTTTTTCAGACTGTGTTTGTCTATTGTTGTGACTTCGATAAAGATAAGATAACATTTTATGACCAATTTATGCAGAAATCCAGGTAATTCTAAAGGGTTCACATACATTTTCTTCCCACTGTATATTATGGAGTTAATATTTAAGAGCATTGAAGATAAATCACAATCAATAAAACAATGTATTGAGCTAACTACCAGATTTACATCAATCATCAACATGATCAACTAAAATCAGCTATCCTCTTTTCCCAATGTAAATCATGTGTATAGGAGGCACTGTAACTAGTGCAGCTTGCTTTACAATTTGTGATGAGTGAGTGTGTTATAGAAATAAATAGGTGCGGTACACACACACACACACACATGTTTATCAGTTGATGCCTTGAGTCAGCAAACAGGACAACAGTTCAGACTCTCGGCTGGTAGTTTCACAGTGCTGAGCTTAATATGAAGTCCTTATCAAGGTCAGGGGAGATGGGGGAGGGGAGGTTTGCCTGGGACTTTGGCAACACCAGTTCAACTTACCCACCTGCTGTGATGCTAGTTGTATAACGGATGCGTAATACTGTACAGCTCTCTCTCTCTCACTCTCTCTCTCTCTCTCTCTCTCTCTCTCTCTCTCGCTCTCGCTCTCTCTCCCTCACCCCCTTTTTTAATGGCCCTCTCCTTTTTCTCTCTCTCTCTCTCTCCCTCACCCCCTCCTTTCCTGGCCCTCTCCTTTTACTCTCTCTCTCTCTCTCTCTCTCTCCCTCACCCCCTCCTGTCCTGGCCCTCTCATTTTACTCTCTCTCTCTATCTATCTCTCTCTCTCTCTCTCTCTCTCTCTCTCTCTCTCTCTCTCTCGCTCTCGCTCTCTCTCGCTCTCTCTCGCTCTCTCTCTCGCTCCCTCACCCCCTCCTTTCCTGGCCCTCTCCTTTTACTCTCTCTCTCTCTCTCTCTCTCTCTCTCTCTCTCTCCCTCACCCCCCCCTTTCCTGGCCCTCTCCTTTTATTCACTCTCTCTCTCTCTCTCTCTCTCTCTCTCTCTCTCTCTCCCCTCACCACCTCCTTTCCTGGCCCTCTCATTTTACTCTCTCTCTCTCTCTCTCTCTCTGTCTCTCGCTCTCTCTCTCTCTCCCGCACCCCCTCCTTCCCTGGCCCTCTCCTTTTACTCTCTATCTCTCTCGCTCTCTCTCTCTCTCTCTCTCTCTCTCTCTCTCTCTCTCTCTCTCTCCCTCACCCCCTCCTTCCCTGGCCCCCTCCTTTAACTCTCCCTCCCTCCCTCTCTCTCTCTCTCTCTCTCTCTCCCTCACCCCCTCCTTCCCTGGCCCTCTCCTTTTACTCTCTCTCTCTCTCTCTCTCTCTCTCCCTCACCCCCTCCTTCCCTGACCCTCTCCTTTTTACTCTCTCTCTCTCTCTATCTATCTCTCTCTCTCTCTCTCTCTCTCGCTCTCGCTCTCTCTCGCTCTCTCTCTCTCTCCCTCACCCCCTCCTTCCCTGGCCCTCTCCTTTTACTCTCTCTCTCTCTCTCTCTCTCTCTCTCCCCCTCACCCCCTCCTTCCCTGACCCTCTCCTTTTTACTCTCTCCTCTCACACGTGTGAGGATTTTATGTGATGTGAGACACAGCCGCTGTAATCTAATTTGTCCATGTGGAAAAACAATACAAGATAGAAAAAATAGTTAATGCCGGCTATTTTGTATACATGTCAAATCGTATGAGTGTAAGGATAAATTGGGGCCATTTGTGCAGAAGAATGAGGAGAAGAATGAGAGGAAAGGAGGAATGCACAGAGGCATGAATCCTGTTGGCTTGTATACACAAAGCCCTCCGGGTTATTTAGGGTGATGGTGTTTTACGCAACACACGCACTCACACATGTTAATGAGATTCATATGGAAATTCAAAGCATAAAACCTTTTTCCTAATAAATCGTCCCCAACTTAACACTCTGGTTTTACTAGTCAAATCTACCTGTCTGTCCAATAACAGAGGGGACCGAGTTACATCTCAATTTCATGAGAGGGAAATGTAAAAGACATTTCCACCCATATGTTCATCTCATTCACTGTACAGGAGGTTTGAGGTTCAGGTTTATACCTCCAACAGTCTGAAGAGAAGCCATCCTATTACATCTGGAGGGAGACATTATGTCCGTCAGATACACACTGATGGGAAGTTTACAACTCAAGCCAGACGTGCGCAACTCTCAGGGCTGCTGTATTGCTAGTTTGGTTCCTGCATATAGATACATATATATTTTTACATTTTTAGTTAGTTAGCAGACACTCTTATCCAGAGCATCTTACAGGAGAAATTAGGGTGCCTTGCGCAAGGGCACATTGACAGATTTTTAACCTAGTCGGCGTGGGAATTCAAACCACCTTTCAGTTACTGGCCCAACACTCTTAACTGCTGGGCTACCTGCCGCCCCATAGCACTCTGTGATCCATTACTTTACCAGGCTACTCAGTATTGAGAAGGAACACCAGCAGACAACATGACCCTAGAGGACGTATACAGCCCTGGGTATGTTTTCCTTAAGGATTTGTGGTGGACACCTGATCAGATGCTGTCTGAGGGTAACGTTCAAACGTTGAAATGAAATTGTCAGCCTTAAAGTTAAGAAAAATCCCAAAAGGTTTTATTTGTTTTATTTTATTTGATGTAAATGCAAAAGTCAACAGCATAATGGATCAATTTCCACAACAACTAAGAGTGTTGAAGCACGAGGCTCATCTTCTCTCCTGCTTTGGTGCCCTGACTACAACGTTATGAACAGCGTGAAGCGAACCTTTGCACATGCACAGATACTGTGTGTGACTGTGTGAGAGTGAAGGGTTGCATCTCGCTCATCTCAATAGCATATTCATTGATGATAGCACTGCTTCACTGAAGTTGCGGGACATTAAGCCAAGATATTGCTATAGAGCATTGAGTGAGATACAGCTTTTGATTGCCGACAGATAGGCCTAGTGCACCATTCTGACTGTATGCCTGGTGGCCGACCTGCCTACACTGCATAGGAAACTATTCACACCTCTTGACCTTTCAAACATTTTCTTACGTTACAGCCTTATTCTAAAATATATACAAATATTATTTTCCCTCATCAATCTACACACAATACCCCCATAATGACAAAGTCAAAACAGTTTTTTAGACTATATTAAAACTATATTAAGACCCTTTGCTATTAGACTCAAAATTGAGCTCAGGTGCATTCTGTTTCCATTGATCATCCATGAGATGTTTCTACAACTTGATTGCAGTCCAAATTCAATTGATTGGACATTATTTGGAAAGGCACATACCTGTCTATATAAGGCCCCACAGTTGACAATGTATGTCAGAGCAAAACCAAAGTTAAACGAGGTTAAAGGAATTGTCCTTAGAGCTCCGAGACAGGATTGTGTCAAGGCATAGATCTGGGGAAGGGTACCCAAAAATGTCTGCAGCATTGAAGGTCCCCAAGAACATAGTGGCCTCCATCATTCTTAAATGCAAGAAGTTTGTATCCACCAAGACTCTTCCTAGAGCTGGCCACCTGGCCAAACTGAGCAATTGGGGCAGAAGGGCGTTGTTCAGGGAGGTGACCAAGAACCTGATGGTCACTCTGACAGAGCTCCAGAGTTCCTTGTCCTTCCAGAAAGACAACCATCTCTGCAGCACTCCACCAATAAGGCCTTTATGGTAGAGTGGACAGACAAAAGCCACTCCTCAGGAAAAGGCACATGGCAGGCCGCTTGGAGTTTGCCAAAAGTCACCTAAAGGACTCTTAGACCATGAGAAACAAGATTCTGTGGTCTGATGAAATCAAGATTGAAGCCTTTGACATGAATGCCAAGTGTCACGTCTGGAGGAAACCTGGTACCATCTCTGTCAACATATCAAAGCTGCAGGCTAAAGTTAAATCTAGACTTGGTTTCCTCTATCGAAATCGCTCCTCTTTCACCCTAGCTGCCAAACTAACCGTGATTCAGATGACCATCCTACGCATGCTAGATTACGGAGACATAATTTATAGATCGGCAGGTAAGGGTGCTCTCGAGCGGCTAGATGTTCTTTACCATTCGGCCATCAGATTTGCCACCAATGCTCCTTATAGGATACTGGACTCCATACTCCTCTGTAAACTGGTCATCTCTTTATACCCATCGCAAGACCCACTGGTTGATGCTTATTTATAAAACCCTCTTAGGCCTCACTCTCCCCTTCCTGAGATACCTACTGCAGCCCTCATCCTCCACATACAACACCCGTTCTGCCAGTCACATTCTGTTGAAGGTCCCCAAAGCACACACATCCCTGGGTCGCTCCTCTTTTCAGTTTGCTGCAGCGAGCGACTGGAACGAGCTGCAACAAACACTCATACTGGACAGTTTTATCTCAATCTCTTCATTCAAAGACTCAATCACGGACACTCGTACTGACAGTTGTGGCTACTTTGTGTGATGTATTGTTGTCTCTACCTTCTTGACCTATGTGCTGTTGACTGTGCCCAATAATGTTCGTAGCATTTGTTGTTCTGCTACCATGTTGTGTTGCTACCATGTTGTGTTGCCACCATGTTGTTCTGCTACCATGTTGTGTTGCTATCATGTTGTTGTTATGTTGCGGCTATGTTGTTGTCTTAGGTCTCTCTTTATGAAGTATTATGATGTCTCTCTTGTTGTAATGTGTGTTTTGTCCTAAATTTATATTTGATTTATTTATTTTATTTTATTTGAGACTTTCTCAATTGTATTATTGACTGTATGTTTGCTTATTCTATGTGTAACTCTGTGTTGTTGTTTGTGTCACACTGCTTTGCTTAATCTTGGCCAGGTCACAGTTGTAAATGAGAACTTGTTCTCAACTATCTTACCTGGTTAAATAAAGGTGATTTTTATTTATTTATCCCAGGCCCTTGTCTCCGCAGGAGGCCTTTTGTCTTTTGGTAGGCCGTCATTGTAAATAAGAATTGGTTCTTAACTGACTTGTCTAGTTAAATAAAACAAAATTAAATAAATACGGTGAAGCATGGTGGTGGCAGCGTCATGATGTGGGGGTGTTTTTCATTGGCAGGGACTGGGAGACTAGTCAGGATCGAGGGAAAGATGAACAGAGCTAAGTACAGAGAGATCCTTGATGAAAACCTGCTCCAGAGCGGTCAGGAACTTAGAGTTCCAACAGGACAACCATCCTAAGCACACAGCCAAGACAATGCTGGAGCGGCTTCGGGACAAGACTCTGAATGTCCTTGAGTGGCCCAGCCATAGCCTTGAACACGATCAAAGGCGATCTCTGGAGAGACCTGAATATAGCTGTGCAGCAACACTCCCCATCCAACCTGACAGAGCTTGAGAGGATCTGCAGAGAATGGGAGAAACTCCCTAAATACAGGTGTGCCAAGCTTGTAGCGTCATACCCAAGAAGACTCAAGACTGTAATCGCTGCCAAAGGTGCTTCAACAAAGTACTGAGTAAAGGGTCTGAATACCTATGTAAATGTGATATTTGAGTTTTTTTTAAATGCATTTGTAAACATTTCAAAAACCATGTTTTTGCTTTGTCTTTATGGGGTATTGTGTGTGGATTGATGAGAGAAAAAACTACTGAATCAATTTTATGATAAGGCTGTAACGTAACAATGTGGAAAAAGTCAAAGGGTCTGAATACTTTCCAGATATACTGTATACTTTGCCCCTCACCTCTCTCTCTCTCTCTCTGTCCTTCGCAAGCTCACTATACAATATTCAAGTGTTTGTGTTCTCAGAAGTACGACAACTAATCAGTCTCTTCCATCCAAACATGCTGAATCTTAGGAGTAGATTCCTAGCGGAAATGGGAGTTGATACCTGGAGTCGACGTGCAAGGAGTTACGTAAATAATTGTTCGTCATCATTGTTAACAATTGGGAAAATGTCAGAGAAAGGAAAGCGACAGCAGCGAAGTCCTGTATGGCAAAACTTTGAGAAGGATATGCAAACTGTGCGAGGTGGTATTGAGGTACAGTAATATAGTACAGGTGCAATGATTAACCATCTGAAATGAATGCACCATGAGGCCCAAACCATTTTATGATTTTTTTCTTATCATTTTAACAGAAAAACAATCAAAAATGTCTGTTTGAACATTAAGACCATTTTTCAAATTGGCACATCCCGTGTGTGTGTGTGTGTGTGTGTGTGTGTGTGTGTGTGTGTGTGTGTGTGTGTGTGTGTGATAGTCATGTCTGATAAGGATTGTCCAGTGTGTGTGAGATTGCTCTGAAGTCCCTGGACTGGGGTTAATAATGACTTTAAAAGAGATGGACACAGAGAATGAACAGACAGAGATTTATCAGTCTAATGGAGAAAGGGAGCGAGTAGGAGAGGTGTCAGCCCTGGGTATTGGTGGTATGAGTAGAAGGAGGAGAGGAGAGAGGTCTCAGGGGAGAGGAAATAGGTAAGAAAGTGAGATGGGGAGAGAAGAGCTAGGGGAATAACTGACCTCTTTCTACCTCACATCAAAAGGAGGAGTGTAAGAGAGAGAGACAAATAGAGAGAGAGGGAGAGAGAGAGAGAGAGAGAGAAAGGGGGGGTTGTGTGGAGTTAGTCATCAATGAGAAAGATTACTACTACACACGTTTACTCTTCTCTTTCACTTTCTCTCACTCTAGATGCCTCTCACGATCACTTTCTCTAGCCTATTTCTCAATCTGAAGAGGTCGCTCTCTCTCTCGCTCTCTCTCTGAGGAGGTCCCGCCTTCTCATTGTCTCCCCTCTCCCCTCTCTCTGCCATCCGTCCGTCCATGGGATGTGTTTAAGCCAATCCCCTAATAAAGGATGCGCCCATACATATTCATGTAACAATTCTGGTAATTAGTGAGCACCCCTCCCCACCTGACACACAGCCCTCATGCATATGCATGTCCTTGGTCCGGCAAACAAAGACAGTGGCAGCGGAGGGCATTATCCATTAACACACGCAGCCACGTGTGATGGCACAGATAGCAGCCTTGCCACTCTCTCTCTGTCACACACGCACACGCAGGCACACACACTCCGTACAGCCAGAAGGGAGAAGGGGATAGAGGGAAAGGATCTCTTTGGCTTTTTTCTTTCCTCTGAGCTGAAACACAACCCTAAACACACACACACACACACGCACACACGCACGCACACACACACGCACACACACACACACACACACACACACACACGCACACACACACACACACACACACACACACACACACACACACACACACACACACACACACACACACACACACACACACACACACACACACACACACACACACACACACACACATTCACAGAGAGCACACTGACACGTATTTTGACAGTGAAATACAGCTGATTCCCCCTCACCCTGGTCCAGCAGGTTATTGTGGTAGACACATGGTTTAAAGTGGCATCGGGTTCTGTGTCCTTTCTTGGTGCTGTGTTTCCAGTAGATTATTTGGGGCAAGTTGGGTGCATGGGGGAACGTCCCCCCCTTCCCAAATCAAATGATGATGACACCATCTAACTATAAAAATATATGTTAAACATTAAGTGTAAATTTTCAGCAATCCGAAATGTGTATGCTTGCATTGGTGTGCAAGTGCATTTAAGTGCGTGCATGTGCGTGTGCGTGCGTGTGTGTGCGTGTGTGTGTGTCTGTATGCATGCATGTGTGTGTCTGAATGTGTAAGTGCGTGCATGTGTGTGAGACAGGGAGTGACCCCAAACAATTCCTGACTTTAAACAGAAAAAGACAGATCTCAGTTTACAGTAGTCAACAATGCCAGAGGGGAGGATAAGGAGAGAGGGAAAGAAGGACATGTCTCTCTCTTATTTCTGTCTTAATACAGAAATAATGCAGAGTAAGGGAGAGAGGGAGGGACGAGGGAGGTAAGGAGAGGAGAGGAGGGAGGGACGATGGAGGTAAGGAGAGGAGAGGAGGGAGGGACGAGGGAGGTATGGAGAGGAGAGGATGGAGGGACGAGGGAGGTAAGGAGAGGAGAGGAGGGAGGGACGAGGGAGGTAAGGAGAGGAGAGGAGGGAGGGACGAGGGAGGTAAGGAGAGGAGAGGAGGGAGGGACAAGGGAGGTAAGGAGAGGAGAGGAGGGAGGGATGAGGGAGGTAAGGAGAGGAGGGACAGACGAGGGAGGTAAGGAGAGGAGAGAGTGAGGGACAACAGAGGTAAGGAGAGGAGGGAGGGAGGGACGAGGGAGGTAAGGAGAAGAGAGGAGGGAGGGACGAGGGAGGTAAGGAGAGGAGAGGAGGGAGGGACAAGGGAGGTAAGGAGAGGAGGGACAGACGAGGGAGGTAAGGAGAGGAGAGGAGGGAGGGACGAGGAAGGTAAGGAGAGGAGGGAGGGAGGGACGAGGGAGGTAAGGAGAGGAGGGACAGACGAGGGAGGTAAGGAGAGGAGAGGAGGGAGGGACGAGGGAGGTAAGGAGAGGAGAGGAGGAAGGGAGGAGGGAGGTAAGGAGAGGAGAGGAGGGAGGGACGAGGGAGGTAAGGAGAGGAGGGACATACAAGGGAGGTAAGGAGAGGAGAGGAGGGAGGGAGGTAGGTAAGGAGAGGAGAGGAGGGAGGGACGAGGGAGGTAAGGAGAGGAGAGGAGGGAGGGAGGGACGAGGGAGGTAAGGAGAGGAGAGAGGGAGGGACGAGGGAGGTAAGGAGAGGAGGGACAGACGAGGGAGGTAAGGAGAAGAGAGAGTGAGGGATAACAGAGGTAAGGAGAGGAGGGAGGGAGGGACGAGGGAGGTAAGGAGAGGACGGACAAGGGAGGTAAGGAGAGGAGGGACAGACGAGGGAGGTAAGGAGAGAAGAGAGGGAGGGATGAGGGAGGTAAGGAGAGGAGGGAAGGACGAGGGAGGTAAGGAGAGGAGAGACAGACGAGGGAGGTAAGGAGAGGAGGGAGGGACGAGGGAGGTAAGGAGAGGAGGGAGGGACGAGGGAGGTAAGGAGAGGAGAGAGGGAGGGAAGAGAGAGGTAAGGAGAGGAGGGAGGGATGAGGGAGGTAAGGAGAGGAGGGAGGGACGAGGGAGGTAAGGAGAGGAGTGAGGGACGAGGGAGGTAAGGAGAGGAGGGAGGGACGAGGGAGGTAAGGAGAGGAGGGAGGGACGAGGGAGGTAAGGAGAGGAGGGAGGGACGAGGGAGGTAAGGAGAGGGGAGATGGAGGGATGAGGGAGGTAAGGAGAGGAGGGAGGGATGAGGGAGGTAAGGAGAGTAGAGAGGGAGGGACGAGGGAGGTAAGGAGAGGAGGGAGGGATGAGGGAGGTAAGGAGAGGAGAGACAGACAAGGGAGGTAGGGGGAGAGGAGAGACAGACGAGGGAGGTAAGGAGAGGAGGGAGGGACGAGGGAGGTAAGGAGAGGAGAGAGGGAGGGACGAGGGAGGTAAGGAGAGGAGGGAGGGATGAGGGAGGTAAGGAGAGGAGAGAGGGAGGGACGAGGGAGGTAAGGAGAGGAGGGACCGGCGAGGGAGGTAAGGAGAGGAGAGAGGGAGGGACGAGGGAGGAAAGGAGAGGAGGGAGGGACAAAGGAGAGAGAGAAAAAAGAGAGAAAAATAAAAAAAGTTGAATGATGATGATGATAATGAAGGTTGTCAAACACACTATGTAAAGTGTCACTCTGATGCCTGCTGTGTGTATGTGTGTGTGTGTTAATGTGTGTGTGTGTGCATGCTTGCGTGTTTCTTTGCCTGTGCGTGTGCGTCACTCTGAAGAAATCTTGCCCTCAGGCTCCTAGCCTCACCCTAAAACCCTACACCTGACTCACAGACAGACAGGGAGACAGACTGAGAGTATGTGTTGCACAGTGTGTGTCTATTCAAGGAAGTGCCCTGTGTCTGACACATTCAGACAGAGGAAAGGAAAGGAAAGTGTCAATCTCAAACTCACCTTTCATCTCTTCTGTCTTTTCAAAACTTTGGAAGATAGAAGGAGGGAAGGTAGAAAAGAAGAGAGGATGGAGGAGAGGGTGGACAGACAGGGATTAGGAGTGAATATTCATCCTACACACACACACGCGCACGCACGCACGCACGCACGCACGCACACACACACACACACACACACACACACACACACACACACACACACACACACACACACACACACACACACACAGCCCTTTGACCAGGCATATCACCTGGCTCTATTTAAATATGTAATCTTAGTGCTCTATAGGCAGTACTGCACTCCTCTCCTAGAGATTAAACCTCAGGTCATTACAGCTTCATAAAGCACCATTCTTCTCTTAGGATTCACCACATAACTTCCCCCTGATGAATCTGGCCTGCACCGCACACACACACACACACACACACACACACACACACACACACACACACACACACACACACACACACACACACACACACACACACACACACACACACACACACACACACACACACACACACACACACACACACACACACACACACACACACACACACACACACACACACACACATACACGAAAGCAGGCACACACACATGTACGCTCACACTGAATTGGGTTTTATTCAACAGGTGAAATGATGGCCATTGGGCAAAGACAATACCAGCCCCATTCCTCATTCTGGAGAGAAAGGAGCCGGCAGTAGGGAACGGAAAGAGATAGGAATAATAGGCCATCAGGACAGGAGCGCCGTGCCAAAGACAAACGGATTCATCCCTGTTCTG
Organism: Oncorhynchus masou masou; assembly: GCF_036934945.1. Classification (NCBI taxonomy): domain Eukaryota; kingdom Metazoa; phylum Chordata; class Actinopteri; order Salmoniformes; family Salmonidae; genus Oncorhynchus; species Oncorhynchus masou. The sequence goes on along the minus strand of NW_027016590.1, from coordinate 38,227 downwards.
GAGAAAGAGAAAGAAAGGATGATGCTGATGAATGAAATGAACTGAAGCTGTAATGTTCTCTGCCTCCTCTCTCTATTCCAGGTGCCAGTTGTCCCTAAACACAGATCTAGAATCAGATAACAGATAGCCCTAACCATTAGAGAAATGAAACTTCTCCTATGAGCCAGGAAACAGAAGAGCCACCTCCCTCTACCTGCTCTGACAGAGCTCAGTAGAAATACAGATAGGCCTGAACTATGGGTGTCATGATGACAAGGCAGGAGAACAGAGAGCAAAAACATGGATCATCATTATTCACACATGCTCACACATACACACACACATAAACACATACAGACACACACGTTCACACATACACACACATAAACACATACAGACACACACGTTCACACATACACACACATAAACACATACAGACACACACGTTCACACATACACAAACATAAACACATACAGACACACACGCTCACACACACACAAACATAAACACATACAGACACACACGCTCACACACACACACAGACACAGACACACATGCTCACACATACACACATAGAGACACACATATTCACACATACACACATACAGACACACACGCTCACACACACGCTCACCCATACACACACACAGACACACACGCTGACACACACACAGACACACACGCTCACAAATACACACTCAAATACACACACACAGACACACACACAGCCACACATGCTCACACACACACAGACACACACGCTCACACATACACACACAGACACAGACACATACACACACAGACACACACGCTCACACACACACAGACACACACACCCACACAGACACACACGCTCACACATACACACATGCTCACACACACACAGACTCAGACACATACACCCACACAGACACACACGCTCACACACACACAGACACACATGCTCACACACACACAGTCACACACACTGACACAGACACACACGCTCACACACACACAGACACAGACACACATGCTCACACACACACAGACACAGACACACATGCTCATACATACACACACAGAGACACAGACACAAACACAGACACAGACACACACACAGACACATGCTCAGACATAGACAGACACAGACACACACGCTCACACACATGCTCACACATACACACACACGCTCACACACACACACACACACAGACTCAGACACACACACACTCACACACACAGACAAAGACACACACGCTCACACACACACAGACACACACGCTCACACACACACACAGTCACAAACACAGACACAGACACACACGCTCACACACACACAGACACAGACACACACACTCACACACACAGACACAGACACACATGCTCACAAATAGACATACACATACACACACACACACACACACACACACACACACACACACACACACACACACACACACACACACACACACACACACACACACACACACACACACATACAAACACACAGACACACACGCTCACACACACGCTCACACAGACACAGACACACATGCTCATACATGCACACACAGAGACACAGACACACACACACAGACACATGCTCACACATAGACAGACACAGACACACACGCTCTCACACACACACACTGGCACAGACACACACGCTCACACACACACAGACACAGCCACACACACTCACACAAACAGACACAGACACACGCACACGCTCACACACACACAGACACACACGCTCACACACACACACAGTCACACACACAGACACAGACACACACGCTCACACACACACAGACACACACGCTCACAAATGCACACACACATACACACACACAGACACACACACAGACACACACACAGACACACATGCTCAAACACACACAGACACAGACATACACGCTCACACATACACATGCACACACACAGACACAGACACACACAGACACACACGCTCACACACACACACAGAAACAGACACATGCTCACACACACACACAGACACAGACACACACACACAGACACACACGCTCACACACACGCTCACACACACACACACGCTCACACACATACAGTCACACACACACTCAGACACGCTCACACACATGCTCACACACACGCTCACACACACGCTCACACACACACAGACAAAGACACACACGCTCACACACACGCACACACACACACACACAGACAAAGACACACACGCTCACACACACGCACTCTTGGCTATTCTTCGTCAGTTATTTCACCATCATACTATATGCACACACACAGCCAACCAAACTATACATACAGAACATGCATATACAGATATACATGAACACAAACACCCCCCCCCCCCACACACACACACACATACAAACATGTACACAAACATCCTACAAACACACATGCATTAACTCAGCTATGCACACATAAACACACACTGATGCTTCAGAAGGTTTGTTTACGTTTTGTGTGTTTATTGAAACAGTACTGCGTCAGAAACACACTGTAGAGGAGAACAGAAGGCATTCATATAAACATGGATAGTCTGCACACACACACACACACACACACACACACACACACACACACACACACACACACACACACACACACACACACACACACACACACACACACACACACACACACACACACACACACACACACACACACATACAAATACAGTAAAGCCTTTGGTTTTCCCTTTCGGGTGGTTCTACCTCAAAAAGCACAAGAGAGAGGATCCAGCCGGGTGTGTGTGTGTATGGGTGTGGGTGTGTGTGTGTGTGTGTGTGTGTGTGTGTGTGTGTGTGTGTGTGTGTGTGTGTGTGTGTGTGTGTGTGTGTGTGTGTGTGTGTGTGTGTGTGTGTGTGTGTGTGTGTGTGTGTGTGGGTGTGGGTGTGTGGGTGTATGTGTGTGTATGTGTGTGTGTGGGTGTATGTGGGTGTGTGGGTGTGTGGGTGTATGTGTGTGTATGTGGGTGTGTGGGTGTATGTGGGTATGTGGGTATGTGGGTGTATGTGGGTGTGTGGGTGTATGTGTGTGTATGTGGGTGTGTGGGTGTATGTGTGTGTGTGTGTATGTGGGCGTGTGGGTGTATGTTTGTGTATGTGGGTGTGTGGGTGTATGTGTGTGTGTGTATGTAGGTGTGTGGGTGTATGTGTGTGTGTGTATGTGGGTGTATGGGTGTGTGCGCAACACAGTAGGATACATGATAATCCAGGTAAAGATATTTATTGTGTTCCTCCGGTGCCACGTCTTCTATTAAGTGTTGTGTTGAGAGCTCCTTCCAAGGCCACCATAGCCACCAACAAACCTTCAACACATGGCTTTTCTACACTGTCTACTGCCGGTCTGCTGTCTGACAAGCCCGAAGATGTCTCAGGATAGAGACAGGGAAAGAAAATAGAGAGAGAAATAGAGGAAAATAGAGAAATACAAAGATAAAATCAGAGTCCCATTTGTCAGATGGAACGGTAAAGCACATCCACAGACCACTCTTTAAATGTCACCTCATTACTAACATATATACAGCCCACCTCCTGCGTGACTGTCCACATACACACCAGACACACACTGAGCCTTTATCTGCCCAGTCCCCAGCTTTTCTGATCAAACTACGATTGGAAGTAGTACTGGGCCAGGATGTAATACAGGCCTTTATTATGTGGCTGTCAGTCAGAAGACTATAGCAGCCTTCAGAAACATGGAGAGAAAATGAAGGACCGCTACAAGGGAACAGTCAACCAGAGAACAGCGTTCTATAGTCTCACAGACCTGTTCCCTCCAGCATCTGAACGCTTTAGCATAATCGAGACGCTCAGCTCTTTGACCGATAAAACTAACGACTGAAATACATGAAGTAAACATTGAAAGAGCTGTAAACAAAGACGTGAACTCACTTGATTTGGGTGATGCTTCTCCTTGAGGATCCGTCTGATCGTGTGGTCGAACAGAAAAACATAGGCAGACAGGCATATTCATATCAAATGGCATTGCCTACAACAGGATACATGACAGAAAGGATAACAAAATATGACGCATGTTTTTCTCTTGTGTGTATTGTCAATATTGTGTAATGTATTGTTTTTCTGCTGCTTCATGACTCATTTATTCATATGTATGGTGCTACTATGATGTTACTTCTCTGTAGTGTCTTCCACTCTACTCAGAGTTTCTACCCAGTACCACTAATTCAGAGTGGCTGAGATATTTCAGGTGTCAGGGAAGGTGATGGTGGGCGGATAAGACAGACCTCTGCTACATGTGCTGGGACAGACTTCAGGCTGTTGATCCTAGAATCTACAGTGCCAGAGCATCACTCACACACAGGTACCTGGAGTCCCGCTTCATTCCAAACTTGAAAAAGTCTTAATATGACATTTGTTCTCGCTAACCACTAAATAGCGTTCACAATGTCAGATTGTGAAGAAGGCTCAGAGAGAGACAGAGAGAGATAGAGAAATAGGGAAAGAGAAAGAGAGAAAGGAGGAGGAAGTGAACTAAATTCTGGTAAACTGCACCTGCAGGGATCTCCTCCTGTGTATAATGACAGTGTTTAATGAGCTGCTTACAGCGTGTATGTGTCTGTGTGTGTGTGTGAGAGAGACATGGTGATAATTGAATAGAGACACAGTGTTCATTCTGCCTCAAGCACCCTTGCAGAGGAAATAACTCATGAATACATTTTCTGTGTCTGTCGCATATTTCTGTTGTTCAAGTGTATCTCTCCCCCCCCTCCCCCCCTTTCCCCTTTATTTCTCCAGGGCTTTTGGGGTAGAAAGCTCTCGTTCACAAACTGGGAGAATAATACGGTTAAGTGGTCTAATATAAACAGCAAAAATGAATAATTAAAACATATTACTCAATCTACATGCAGGAGAAAAATAGCAGTGTGGCAGGAAAGCCCAAATGAACCTGGAGAGTGGAGAGAGGGGTGGGGGGGAGAGAGATGAGAGAGAGATAGAGAGCGATAGAGAGGGGGGGGTAGCATGAGAAGGAACCTCATTGCAACCTTGTCTCAGTCCTAGGGGGGTACCCCTGGCTAAACTCTGACTGAGTGAGAGACTAGGTGAGCATTATTCCACTAGTGTAAATACAGATTCAGACATGAAAACAGCGGTAAGAGGCATGAGAGTGCCACACAAAGAGGCTTTATGCAAATAAAATTAACAGGCAGCCTGGGACATTGTAATGAGATGTTTATTACATTGGAGCACCCGCCCCCCCCCACACACACACACACACACACACACACACACACACACACACACACACACACACACACACACACACACACACACACACACACACACACAGGTCTTGTTGCAGAAGGCTTGCCAGGGCTCTGAAAGGGAGGGAGAGAAAGAGAGAGAGAGAAAAAGACAGAGAGAGAGGAATGGCTCAATTTATCAAGGCCTATTGTCGAGGGGGACTAATTCATTTGTTTGTGTGATTGCTTTCCTGGGCATCGCTGGCTGCCAAAACAATACTGATAACCTCCATCACCTCATTGGAGACATGGAAACTTTCTCCCTCCATACAGGGACAGCAACAACACTGTCTTCTGGTCTCTCTCTGTTTCACTTTCTCTCCTTTCTCTCACTTCCCCTCTCACTATTTTACTAGTTGTCTCTCTTCTGCACCTTGTCTTTACCCATTTGTCTTATTCATCCTCTCACTGGCTCTCACAACCCCCCTCTCTCTCTCTATCTATCTATCTATCTATCTATCTATCTATCTATCTATCTATCTATCTATCTATCTATCTATCTATCTATCTATCTATCTATCTATCTATCTATCTCTCTCTCAATTCAATTCAAGGGCTTTATTGGCATGGGAAACATGTGTTAACATTGCCAAAGCAAATGAGGTAGATAATATATAAAGTTAATATATAAAGTGAAATAAACAATAAAAATTAACAGTAAACATCACACATAGAGACGTTTCAAAACAATAAAGACATTACAAATGTCATATTATATATATACAGTGTTTTAACAATGTACAAATGGTAAAGGACACAATATAAAATAAATAAGCATAGATATGGGTTGTATTTACAATGGTGTGTGTTCTTCACTGGTTGCCCTTTTCTCGTGGCAACAGGTCACAAATCTTGCTGCTGTGATGGCACAGTGTGGAATTTCACCCAGTAGATATGGGAGTTTTTCAAATTTGGATTTGTTTTCGAATTCTTTGTGGATCTGTGTAATCTGAGGGAAATATGTCTCTCTAATATGGTCATACATTGGGCAGGACGTTAGGAAGTGCAGCTCAGTTTCCACCTCATTTTGTGGGCAGTGAGCACATAGCCTGTCTTCTCTTGAGAGCCATGTCTGCCTACGGCAGCCTTTCTCAATAGCAAGGCTATGCTCACTGAATCTGTACATAGTCAAAGCTTTCCTTAATTTTGGGTCAGTCACAGTGGTCAGGTATTCTGCCACTGTGTACTCTCTGTGTAGGGCCAAATAGCATTCTAGTTTGCTCTGTTTTTTTGTTAATTCTTTCCAATGTGTCAAGTAATTATCTTTTTGTTTTCTCATGAGTCTAATTGTGTTGCTGTCCTGGGGCTCTGTAGGGTGTGTTTGTGTTTGTGAACAGAGCCCCAGGACCAGCTTGCTTAGGGGACTCTTCTCCAGGTTCATCTCTCTGTAGGTGATGGCTTTGTTGTGGAAGGTTTGGGAATCGTTTCCTTTTAGGTGGTTATAGAATTTAACGGCTCTTTTCTGGATTTTGATAATTAGTGGGTATCGGCCTAATTCTGCTCTACATGCATTATTTGGTGTTCTACGTTGTACACGGAGGATATTTTTGCAGAATTCTGCGTGCAAAGTCTCAATTTGGTGTTTGTCCCATTTTGTGAAGTCTTGGTTGGTGAGCGGACCCCAGACCTCACAACCATAAAGGGCAACGGGCTCTATGACTGATTCAAGTATTTTTAGCCAAATCCTAATTGTTATGTTGAAATGTACAGCATGTTCATTTTGATGGCATAGAATGCCCTTCTTGCCTTGTCTCTCAGATCGTTCACAGCTTTGTGGAAGTTACCTGTGGCGCTGATGTTTATGCCAAGGTATGTATAGTTTTTTGTGTGCTCTAGGGCAACAGTGTGTAGATGGAATTTGTATTTGTGGTCCTGGTGACTGGACCTTTTTTGGAACACCATTATTTTGGTCTTACTGAGATTTACTGTCAGGGCCCAGGTCTGACAGAATCTGTGCATAAGATCTAGGTGCTGCTGTAGGCCCTCCTTGATTGGTGACAGAAGCACCAGATCATCAGCAAACAGCAGACATTTGACTTCGGATTCTCTCTCTCCCTCTCTCTCTCCAGGGAGCTATTTCTCAATTCTCTCTCTATCTCTCTCTCTTTCATATCTAAGAGGATGGTCTCTCAAAAAAACACAATTCCGGTTGGTTTTTCTTTGGATTTTCTCCTACCATATCTATCGTTATATTATCAGACCTTATTTTAACATTTCACAAACTTCAAAGTGTTTTCTTTCCAATGGTACCAAGTATATGCATTTCCTTGCTTCAGGGCCTGAGATACAGGCAGTTTACTTTGGGCATGTCATTCAGACAGGAAGTGGAGAAAAAAGGGGCCTTGCCCTATGTTCTGACCAATTTCCCAGTCCCTGCCGATCCCTGGGATGGTATTCTCGGGGTGATGTGAGGTGTTGCATTTGCGCCAGACATAGTGTCTTCCTTGATGGCCAAAATGCTCAATTTTAGTCTCATCTGACCAGAGTACATTCTTCCATATGTTTGGGGAGTCTCCCACATGCCTTTTGGTGAACACCAAACGTGTTTGCTTATTGTTTTCTTTAAGCAATTGCTTTTTTATGGCCACCCTTCCGTAAAGCCCAACTCTGTTGAGTGAATGACTTAAAGTTGTCTTACGGACAGATACTGTAATCTCCGCTGTGGAGCTAGCTGTGAAGCTCCTTCAGGGTTATCTTTGGTCTCTTTGTTGACTCTCTGATTAATGCCCTCCTCACCTGGTCCGTGAGTTTTGGTGGGTGGCCCTCTCTTGGCAGGTTTGTTGTGGTGCCATATTCTTAAAAAATAACAATAATGGATTTGATGGTGCTCCGTGGGATGTTCTTTTAACCCAACCCTGATCTGTACTTCTCCACAACTTTGTCCCTGACCTGTTTGGAGAGCTCCTTAGTTTTCATGGTGCCCCTTGCTTAGTGGTGTTGCAGACTCTGGGGCCGTTCGGAACAGGTGTATATATACTGAGATCATGTGACACAGATTGCACACAGGTTTACTTAATTTAACTAATTATGTGTCTTCTGAAGGTAATTGTTTGCACCAGATCTTATTTAGGGGGTGAATACATATGCACGCACCACTTTTCACTTTTTTATTTTTAAACTATTTTTTTTTTTTCATTTCACTTCACAAATTTGGACTATTTTGTGTATGTCCATTACATGAAATCCAAATAAAAATGCATTTAAATTACAGGTTGTAATTCAACAAAATAGGAAAAACTCCAAGGGGGACTAATATTTTGCAAGGCACTGTACCTTTCTTACAGCCCTACAGAGTTGAAGGGCAAGTACTCCCACCATTACCAGTATGTAACATGTGGTTCACCTCCTTAAAGTCACTGGGTGGTGCATGTCAAATAAATAGAGATATTGTCTGGGAAATACAGTGTCTACAGTACGGATCACCCCACCTTGGATGTTTTGTTGTTGTTACAAAACAGGATTAAAATCAATCCTATAAAATAATTGTGATTTATTTTTCACTGATCTACACAAAATAGTCCACAATGTCAAAGTGAAGAGAAAATGTTACAAAGACTTACAAATGAATAAAAAAACTAAAAACTCAAATGTATTGGTTTATTATTAACCCACCAACACACATTCAAGCAATTACACTCCCCTACGTAGGCACAAAGCTCATACCCCTCCCAGACATGCTAACCTCTCACCATTACCAATAACAGGGGAGGTTAGCATTTTAGGGGGATATGACATTTATGCCTCTGACTTTCTCAACCATTATTCACAATTCATTCGTGATGATCTGTAATCATGCGAGCATCCACATTAATGTAGAAGTGTTCAGAAACATATTCTATTCTAATTTACAGTAAAAGTGACTCTAAAATGACACAATACATTATTTACCATTCATTTCTACAGGGCAGAAAATAATCTGTAACCTGTAATCTGTCTTAATTAGCTGATGCACATTTTGAGACTGAGAAGTTTAAACAAAGGTTTTCTAATGTTCGCAAGTATGGACCCTGTATTTTCATACACCCAAATGTTCTACTACTTTGAGTATGGGTATTCGGACATCTTATGTCCTCTGAATAGGGTTAGTTGGCTCAGTTGGTAGAGTATGGCACTTGCAAGGCCAGGGTTGTGGGTTTGATTCCCAAAGTGGACCAGTATGAAAACATACATGAAGATGCATGCACTCAGTACTGTAAATCCCTCTGGATAAGAGTGTCTGCTAAATGACTAAAATGGAAAATTATTAACCCCTCAGGCACCTGGCCAGACACACATAGGCACACACACACACACTGCAAATCCCCTCACTTTCAAATGATAACTATTCAGCTCCATTCTCTGTCTCTCACTCATCCCTATCATGTTACACCTCTGACAACATCTGTTGGAGTGGCTGTAGGCTAGAAACTATATACACTCTCTGGTGTAGTTATTTGGGGGTTAACCTAGTGGGAGATAGAGAGAGAGGAGGGGGAGGAGAGATAGGAAAGGGGGCACTCCTATCACAGGTACAGTAGACATGTGTTATTGCTAGTGCTCTAGCAGGGTTGAATGAATCCGGTTCACTATTGATGATACTGAGTGAAATGAAAGTCTGTGGTTTGGATCCTACAAGAATTTATACACACACACACACATTTTAGCGTGTGCGATTTCTCATCTGGGTGTCACATTCTGTGAAATGTTGTAAGAGAATGTTCTATAGTGTGGTTTCTGACATGTCCTTGACAAGCCTAAATAACACTAGGTGGAGGTGGAGAGAGACGATATCCCCCTCTGGTCAAAATGTAATTAAGCTATAGATAACTGCACATAAATACACACACACACGCGCACACACACACACACACACACACACACACACACACACACACACACACACACACACACACACACACACACACACACACACACACACACACACACACACACACACACTCCAGCTTTCTTTCTCCTTGCATATTTCTGTGGTGAAGTCGGGAGTCAGTCAATCATCCTCACTGAAGAGACAACTAAAGAAAGAACTGCTGTTTGCTTATCAGGGTGATGCCAACAGCTCAGCTGCCGAGGTGTGTGTGTGTGTGTGTGTGTGTGTGTGTGTGTGTGTGTGTGTGTGTGTGTGTGTGTGTGTGTGTGTGTGTGTGTGTGTGTGTGTGTGTGTGTGTGTGTGTGTGTGTGTGTGTGTGTGTGTGTGTGTGTGTGTGTGTGTGTGTGTGTGTGTGTGTGTGTGTGTCCATCAGATGGTGATAACTGGAGCTTAATGGGAACAGCGACTATCTCTCAGCTGGACAGACAAACACAAAGCAAAGGGAATGGCCTGGCCACATGCCACAAACAAACCACAGTGCCCAGTCAGATAGCCATGCCACGCAGCATAGACACACGCACAGGCCCACGGACACAGACACACACACACACACACACACACAGACACACACACACACACACACACACACACACACACACACACACACACACACACACACACACACACACACACACACACACACACACACACACACACACACACACACACACACACAGTCAGATAGCCAGGCTGCAACTGTAAGGTGGACAGAAGGGGCAGTAATTGAAAGCTGGCTCGCTTCAGGAAGCATGACACAAAACCAAGGGGCATGAACCTTCCCCTCAAAAATAATGCATCAACCAGACAGCCACTCACAAAGTACCGATCACTATCCATGGTGCTGAAATGCCTATTCGGATGCTTTTTATTGTTTTATTTTTTTTATTTTACTTTTGTTTTACTAGGCAAGTCAGTTAAGAACATATTCTTATTTACAATGACAGCCTACCGGGAAACAGTGGGTTAACTGCCTTGTTCAGAGGCAGAATGACAGATTCTTACCTTGTCAGCTCTGGGATTTGATCCAGCAACCTTTTGGTTACTGGCCCAACGCTTTATATACAGTATATGATAAGCTTTTGGTAGTGCCAGGGCATGTAGCCCATAGCCCTTCAAAAGTATTCAGACCGCTTGACTTTCTCCACATTTTGTTACGTTACAGCCTTATTCTAAAATAGATTAAATGGTATTTTTTTCCACATCAATCTACACAAAATACCCCATAATGACAAAAGCAATAACTGGTTGTTAGACATTTTTGCTAATATATAAAAAAATAACAAATAAACTGAAATATCACATTTACATAAGTATTCAGATCCTTTATTCAGTACTTTGTTGAAACACCTTTAGCAGCGATTACAGCATTGAGTCTTCTTGGGTGAGACTCTACAATCTTGGCACACCTGTATTTGGGAAGTTTCTCCAAATCTTCTCTGCAGATCCTCTCAAGCACTGTCAGGTACGATGGGGAGCGCTGCTGCACAGCTATTTTCAGGTCTCTACAGAGGTGCTTGGTCGGGTTCAAGTCCGGGCTCTGGCTGGGCCACTTAAGGACATTCAGAGACTTGTCCCGAAGCCATTCCTGCATTGTCTTGACTGTGTGCTTAGGGTGGTTGTCCTATTGGAAGGTGAACCTCCGTCCCAGTCTGAGGACCTGAGCACTGTCGTGCAGTGCAAAGAGCTCTCTGTACTTTGCTCCGTTCATCTTTGCCTCAAACCTGACTAGTCTCCCAGTCCATGCCGCTGAAAAACATCACCACAGCATGATGCTGCCACCACCATGCTTCATCGTAGGGATGGTGCCAGGTTTCCTCCAGACATGACACTTGTGCTGCAGAGTTGGCTGTCATTCTGGAAGATTCTCCCATCTCCACAAAGGAACTCTGGAGCTCTGTCAGAGTGACCATTGTCTTCTTGGTCGCCTCCCTGACCAAGGCCGTTCTCCCTCGGTTGCTCAGTTTGGCCTGGCGGCCAGCTCTAGGAAGAGTCTTTTGGTTTCAAACTTCTTCCACTTAAGAATGATATAGGGCACTGTGTTCCTGGGGACCTTCAATGTTGCAGAAAATGTTTGGTACCTTTCCCCAGATCTATGTCTTGACAAAATCCTGTTTCGGAGCTCGATTGACAATTCCTTTAGCCTCATAGCTTAGTTTTTTGGGACCTTATATAGACAGGTGTATGCCTTTCAAAATCATGGCCAATCAATTGAATTTACCACAGGTGGACTCCAACCAAGTTGTAGAAACATCTCAATGATAATCAATGGAAGCAGCATGAACCCGAGTTCATTTTGGAGTCTCTCTCTCTCTCCCTCTCTCTCTCTCTCTCTCTCTCTCTCTCTCTCTCTCTCTCTCTCTCTCTCTCTCTCTCTATATATATATATATATATATATATATATATATATATATATATATATTGTACCTGTCCAAAGTTTGGACACACCTAATCATTCAGGGGTTTTTCTTTATTTTATTTTCTTGTTCAGTAATTAAAAGTTGGAAATTCAAACATTGCATATTGTAACATTATTTTTCAATGCAAAAGCCTTCTAATCAGCTACTAATGTGACTAGAAAACATTGCATATGACTGCCAACTTTCCAGGACATAGACATGTCTTATATTGGCAAAACACTTAAATTCTTGTTAATCTAACTGCACTGTCCTATTTACAGTAGCGATTACAGAAACAAATACCATGTTATTGTTTGAGAATAGATCACAACAACAAAACACTTTTATGACAGCAACTGGTTTGATATCACATCCGAAGGTAAATAATGTACTCTTGCTCTGAGATGTCTCACTGAGGGTCCCAGAGATAAAATGCAGTGTAGTTTTGTTTGAACAAAAATATATATATTCAAATGTAGGAACTGGGATCTACAGTTTGACCCATCTGCTGTCTCTGGCTCCACACCCACAACGTCCAGGCATCTAGATGTTTGAAGGTTAGTGTCTTTTCTGTAGTAAAGCTAACGATCCATCATGTATGGTATTCCTGGAAAGTGTGTAAACTAAAAAAGTTAGTTATGTACTTGAAAATGTAGAAATTGACAAATTCTGCACATTTGGGCAAACTCATGGCAGACTTGATGCAAAATATTATATTTTTGATACCATTTGAAAGGAAACACTTTGAAGTATGAGGAATTGTGAAATTAATGTCGGAGAATATAACACATTAGATCTGGTAAAAGATAATACAAAGAAAAAAACATGCGTCTTTTTTTGTTTTCTTTTTGTTCCATCATCTGGAAATGCAAGAGAAAGGACACAATGTCATGACTTCTGCCGAAGTCGTTGCCTCTCCTTGTTCGGGCGGTGCTCGGCGTTCGACGTCACCGGTCTTCTAGCCATCATTGATCCTTTTTTCATTTTCCATTGGTTTTGTCTTGTCTTCCCACACACCTGTTTTCAATCCCATTCATTACCTGTTGTGTATTTAACCCTCTGTTTCCCCTCATGTCTTTGTCAGAGATTGTTTTATTGTTAGTGTAGTGTGATTGTTGTATAGGTGCGCGTCGGGTCCTCGTACCCATGTTTGTTTGTTTATGTACATTTTAGTGTGATGGAGCATACTCCGTGGACTTTATTAAAAGACTCCATTTTACTCTCCTGCGCCTGACTTCCCTGCCACCTATTACACCTATGCATGACAGAATCTCTGACCAAATATATGAAGTCAGCAGGAGAGGACACTATGCCCATGGAGCTGGAGGAACGCGTTCAGGAACAAGCGAGGGAGCTTGACTATATCAGCTCCGTCATGGATCACATTGTCCAGAAAATGGATCGCTGGGAGAGACAGGGAGTTTCTCCAGCGCCACCACCACCACAACCGGAATCTCCCGTGAACGTTTTTTCCTCTCCGGAATCGAGGATCCATTTATCCCTACCTACGGGATACAACGGAGATACTGCCGGCTGCCAGGGTTTCCTCCTTAAGCTGAACTTATATCTAGCCACGGCCTCCCCAGTACCATCTGACTGTGAGAAGAGTTACGCCCTCGTCTCATGCCTCACCGGGAAAGCCCTGGAATGGGCCAGCGCTGTGTGTAGTAGGGAGGATGCGGCGTTGGACCATTTTGAGGCGTTCACCCGCCAATTCCGGATAGTATTCGATCACCCACCTGAAGGCAAAGCAGCGGGTGAGCTTCTCTATCATCTGAGGCAGGAGACGAGGAGTGCACATGATTTTGCTTTGGAGTTTAGGACCTTGGCTGCCGGCGCTGGATGGAGCGACAGAGCCCTGATCGACCATTACCGTTGTAGTCTACGCGAGGACGTCCGTCGGGAGCTGGCCTGTAGAGACACCACCCTCACCTTCGACCAGCTGGTGGACATCAAGCTGGACAGCATGCTGGCTATTCGTGGACGTCTAGATCGGGGTCTGGTTGTTCCATCCTCCCGCACCCTCTCTCCCGAACCTATGGAATTGGGAGGGATGGTGCGCAGGGAGACCGGAGGGGGTTCTCGCTCGAGCACCATTCAAGGTCGCAGAGGGCACACTGCTGGTCGGTGCCGGGTTAGTTCCTCTGGGAATAGAGAGGGCAGGCAGGGCATTCTGGCGTCACCCCAGGTGAGTAGGCACCATTCTCATCCAGAGCCCTCTGCTGCACTAATGTTTGTCTCTGTCTCTTATCCTGATTTTTCACTGCATTCCCAGTATAAGGCGCTAGTAGATTCAGGTGCGGCTGGGAATTTGATTAATAAAAGTCTAGCTCATAGTTTAGGGATCCCTATTGTTCCTGTGGATATGCCTTTCCCTATTCATGCCTTAGATAGTCGACCATTAGGGTCGGGGTTTATCAGGGAGGTAACCGCACCTTTGTGTATGATAACGCAGGAGGGTCACAAGGAGAAGATTAGTCTTTTCCTTATTGATTCTCCTGCGTATTCTGTGGTGCTAAGCCTACCCTGGTTAGTTTTTCATAACCCCACTGTTTCTTGGCCACAGAGGGCTCTCACGGGGTGGTCGCGAGAGTGCTCAGGTAGATGTTTAGGTGTTTCGGTTGGTGCTACTACGGTGGAAAGTCCAGACCAGGTCTCCACCGTGCGCATTCCCCCCGAATATGCCGATTTGGCTCTCGCCTTCTGTAAAAAGAAGGCGACTCATTTACCACCCCATCGACAGGGGGATTGTGCGATAGATCTCCTGGTAGACGCTGCATATCCCAAGAGTCACGTATATCCCCTGTCGTAAGCGGAGACGGAGGCTATGGAGACATATGTCTCTGAATCCCTGCATCAGGGGTTCATTCAGCCATCCATTTCACCCGTCTCTTCGAGTTTCTTTTTTGTGAAAAAAAAGGATGGCGGTTTACGCCCGTGCATTGATTATCGAGGTCTTAATAAAATCACAGTGAAATATAGTTACCCGCTACCTCTAATCAATACGGTTATTGAGTTAATGCACGGGGCACGTTTTTTCACAAAATTGGATCTCAGGAGTGCGTACAATCTGGTGCGTATTAAGAAGGGTGATGAGTGGAAGACGGCATTTAGCACCACCTCAGGTCATTATGAGTACCTGATCATGCCATATGGGTTGATGAATGCTCCATCAGTTTTCCAATCATTTGTAGATGAGATCTTCAGGGACCTGCACGGGCAGGGTGTAGTGGTGTATATCGATGATATTCTGATATACTTTGCTACACGCGCCAAGCATGTGTCCCTGGTGCGCAGGGTGCTTGGTCGCCTGTTGGAGCATGATCTATGTGTCAAGGCTGAGATATGCTTGTTTTTCAAACAATCCATCTCCTTCCTAGGGCATCGGATTTCCACTTCAGGAGTGGAGATGGAGAGCGACCGCATTACAGCCGTGCGTAATTGGCCGACTACAACCACGGTAAAGGAGTTGCAGCGTTTTTTGGGGTTTTCCAATTACTTATCCGGGGTTTTGGTCAGGTGGCAGCTCCCATTACCTCACTGCTAAAGGGGGGCCCGGTGCGCTTGCAGTGGTCGGCTGAGGCGAACAGGGCTTTTGAGCACCTGAAGACTCTGTTTACCTCGGTGCCTGTGCTGGCTCATCCGTATCCCTCTTTGCCATTCATAGTGGAGGTGGACGCATCCGAAGCTGGGATAGGAGCAGTGCTCTCTCAGCGTTCGGGTACGCCACTGAAGCTTCGCCCCTGTGCTTTCTTTACGAAGAAGCTCAGCCCGGCGGAGCCAAACTATGATGTGGGGAACCGAGAGCTGTTAACTGTCGTAGAAGCTTTGAAGGTGTGGAGGCATTGGCTTGAGGGGGCTAAACATCTGGACTGACCACCGCAATCTGGAGTACATCCGGCAGGCGAAGAGATTGAATCCTCGCCAGGCAAGGTGGGCCATGTTTTTCACTCGTTTTGTGTTTACTCTTTCTTACAGACCAGGCTCCCAGAACGTTAAGGCAGACGCATTGTCTCGGCTGTATGACACAGAGGAGCGGTCCATGGATCCCACTCCCATACTCCCAGCTTCGTGTCTGGTGGCGCCGGTAGTATTGGAGCTGGACGCGGACATTGAGCGGGCGTCACGTGCAGAGCCTTCTCCCCCTGAGTATCCAGCTGGTCGTCTGTATGTTCCGTCTGCTGTCCGCGACCGATTGATATATTGGGCTCACACGTCACCCTCCTCTGGTCATCCTGGGATAGGTCGGACGATGCGCTGTCTTGAAGGGAGGTAATGGTGGCCCACTTTAGCTAAGGACGTGAGGATTTATGTTTCTTCCTGCTCGGTGTGCGCCCAGTGCAAGGCTCCTAGACATCTGCCCAGAGGTAAGCTACAACCTCTACCCGTTCCTCAACATCCATGGTCGCACCTGTCGGTGGATTTTTTGACTGATCTTCCACCTTCACAAGGTTAGAACTTGTTACCTGTATAAAAGACACATGTCCACACACTCAATCAAACAGACTTCAACCTCTCCACAATGGCCAAGACTAGAAAGCTGTGTTAAGACATCAGGGATAAAATTGTAGACCTGCACAAGGCTGGGATGGGCTACAGGACAATAGGCAAGCAGCTTGGTGAGAAGGCAACAACTGTTGGCGCAATTATTACAAAATGGAAGAAGTTCAAGATGACGGTAAATCACCCTCGGTCTGGGGCTCCATGCAAGATCTCACCTTGTGGGGCATCAATTATTTATTTAATTTTTATTTTACTAGGCAAGTCAGTTAATAACAAATTCTTATTTTCAATGATGGACTAGGAACAGTGGGTTAACTGCCTGTTCAGGGGCAGAACGACAGATTTGTACCTTGTCAGCTCGGGGATTCGAACATGCAACCTTTCGGTTACTATGTCCAATGCTCGTGAGGCTCATGAGGAAGGTGAGGGATCAGCCCAGAACTACACGGCAGGACCTGGTCAATGACCTGAAGAGAGCTGGGACCACAGTCTCAAAGAAAACCATTAGTAACACACTACGCCGTCATGGATTAAAATCCTGCAGCGCACGCAAGGTCCCCCTGCTCAATCCAGCGCATGTCCAGGCCTGTCTGATGTTTGCCAATGACCATCTGGAATGGGAGAAGATCAAAAATAGAGCTTTTTAGTCTAAACTCCACTCACCGTGTTTGGAGGAAGAATAGGGATGAGTACAACCCCAAGAACCCTATTCCAAATGTGAAACATGGAGGTGGAAACATCATTCTTTGGGGATGCTTTTCTGCAAAGGGGACAGGATGACTGCACTGTATTAAGGGGAGGATGGATGGGGCCATGTATCACGAGATCTTGGCCAACAACCTCCTTCCCTCAGTAAGAGCATTGAAGATGAGTCGTGGCTGGGTCTTCCAGCATGACAACGACCCGAAACACACAGCCAGGGCAACTAAGGAGTGGCTCCTTAAGAAGCATCTCAAGGTCCTGGAGTGGCCTAGCCAGTCTCCAGACATGAACCCAATAGAAAAGCTTTGGAGGGAGCTGAAAGTCCGTATTGCCCAGCGACAGCCCAGAAACCTGAAGGATCTGGAGAAGGTCTGTATGGAGGAGTGGGCCAAAATCCCTGCTGCAGTGTGTGAAAACCTGGTCAAGAACTACAGGAAACATATGATCTCTGCAATTGCAAACAAAGGTTTCTGTACCAAATGTTAAGTTCTGCTTTTCTGATGTATCAAAAACTTTATTTTTTAAATTTTACCCCGTTTTCTCCACAATTTCATGGTATCCAATTGTTTAGTAGCTACTATCTTGTCTCATTGCTACAGCTCCCGTACTGGCTCAGGAGAGACAAAGTTGAAAGTCAAGCATCCTCCAATACACAACCCAACCAAGCCGCACTGCTTCTTAACACAGTGTGCATCCAACCCGGAAGCCAGCCGCACCAATGTGTTGGAGGAAACACTGTGCACCTGGTAACCTTGGTTAGCTTGCACTGCGCCCGGCCTGCCACAGGATTTGCTGGTACACGATGAGACAAGGATATCAATACTGGCCAACCCCTCCCTAACCCAGACGACACTAGGCCAATTGTGTGTCACCCCACGGACCTCCTGGTCGGTTACAGAGGAGCCTGGGTGCGAACCCAGGTTCTCTGGTGGCACAGCTGGCGCTGCAGTACAGCGCCCTTAACCACTACGCCACCCGGGAGGCCCTGTATAAAATACTTATGTCAAAAAAAATCATACAACGGGATTTTTCTGGATTTTTGTTTTAGATTCCGTCTCTCACAGTTGAAGTGTACCCATGGTAAAAATTACAGACCTCTACATGCTTTGTAAGTAGGAAAACCTGCAAAATCGGCTGTGTCTCAAATACTTGTTCTTCCCACTGTATGTAAAATGTATGCATGCTTGACTGTAAGTCACTTTAGATAAAAGCGTCTGCTAAATGGAATATTATAATTTTACATATACTATTTATTGGAAAGGAACATCAAGCTCATCACCTTGCACTTTCACCACCCTGTGAAGTTCTTCATAATTTATTTAATCTGTAACCTAATAAACTGCATGCTTTCCCAATGAGTTGTCGTGGGAGGACCACAGAACATGTCATCACGTGACTCTAAGTTTACTTTGATATCATGGTTATTATATCAGTATTTGTGCATAAAAGTGTTTCTACTGACATTTCTCGCATAATTAATTGTACATATACATAAAGATGCCTCCTGGTCTCGTGTATTTTGTTTTGTCGACATGTGGAAGTTGACCGACAACTTTTTGGTTTCCATCAGGCCTGCCATGACATGTCTTATCCGACATGTACTTTACTTGCATAAAAAGGTTGAATGGAAACCTGTTTAGTGTCTCTTTTTCTCTTTCTTTCTCTTAGAAGAAAGTCTAACTGTGTCTGTGCTTGTCTCTCTCTTTTTTTCTTGGTAGAGGCCTGTAGTAGCTACAGTAAAACGAGCTCGTGGGCCCCCCTCTTGTGGATGCTGCGGGGGTGTCCGGTGCACCAGTGGACAGAGTAGTGTGTGGGTTGGAAAAGGCACGGGGAAGATGGAGAGTGAGGATAGAGGTCTGGGGAAGGCTAGAGCAGTGATTCTTAACTGATGGGTCACGGGAGGTTTTGAATGGGTCTCAAGCGTCTGAGTAAAAAACATGAATAATAATAATAATAATAATATATTTGTTTTAATTATGAAAAAATACTCCAGTCTAAACTTAAATGACTAAAATCAAGTAGAAAGTGTGTAGAAATGATAATGAACCAATATATTTTTTATAATTTAACCTCTGAACTATTTGTCTTCATCACACTATTTTCCTTATGGAGTTATTAGCAGTGCTATTTATCAGATTTGGTTGATTTTGTGGTCTCACACCAGTGAGCTTAACATTCTTCATCAACAATATGGGCGAAATTGAATTAATGAAAAAGATTGGACTGTTGTTCCTTGGTCATATAATTGGTACATTTACTATCAATATAGCATTAAACATAGTTTTCCAGATTGCATTTTGGCAAAAACAAAAATTGCAACATGAATATTGAATTGCGACTGAGACAACCTGGTTCAATTTGGGTCCTGAGGCAAAACCAGTTCAGAACCACTGGGCTGGAGGGTAAAGGTGCAGGCCAGGGGCTGAAGGAGTTAAGTCCTGGCTGAGATGGCTAATGCTTAAATCTTATTCCCCCTCTCTACAACAACACAGGATCAACAAAGCCACCGCCAAAATCCTCTGAGGCACTGACACAGAAAATCCCCCTCCCTCCCTCCAGACCAGCCGCTTAGGGAACAACAAACACAGGAGGTAAATACAGCTGCACCCCACTGGACAGATAAACTACCAAACCCCCCTCCCTCCCTCCAACACCCCTAACACGCTGGATACCCCATACCACCCTGTAGCCCATAACCCAGGGTTAGCCCAACATGTAAAGACAACAGAGCTGATGACAAAACGAGCTACCTTCTGCCCTCTACTGCCCTCCCTCTACTGCCCTCCCTCTACTGCCCTCCCTCTTCTGCCCTCCCTCTTCTGCCCTCCCTCTACTGCCCTCTCTCTACTGCCCTCACTCTACTGCCCTCCCTCTACTGCCCTCCCTCTTCTGCCCTCCCTCTACTGCCCTCCTTCTACTTCCCTCTCTCTACTGCCGTCCCTCTACTACCCTCCCTCTACTGCCCTCCCTCTACTGCCCTCTCTCTACTGCCCTCTCTCTACTGCCCTCCCTCTACTGCCCTCCCTCTACTGCCCTCTCTCTACTGCCCTCCCTCTACTGCCCTCTCTCTACTGCCCTCCCTCTACTGCCCTCTCTCTACTGCCCTCCCTCTACTGCCCTCTCTCTACTGCCCTCCCTCTACTACCCTCCCTCTAATGCCCTCCCTCTACTGCCCTCTCTCTACTGCCCTCTCTCTACTGCCCTCCCTCTACTGCCCTCTCTCTACTGCCCTCCCTCTACTGCCCTCTCTCTACTGCCCTCCATCTACTGCCCTCCCTCTACTGCCCTCCCTCTACTGCCCTCTCTCTACTGCCCTCTCTCTACTGCCCCCCCTCTCCTGCTCTCCCTCTACTGCCCTCCCTCTACTACCCTCCCTCTACTACCCTCCCTCTACTGCCCTCCCTCTACTACACTCCCTCTACTACCCTCCCTCTACTACACTCCCTCTACTACCCTCCCTCTACTACCCTCCCTCTACTGCCCTCCCTCTACTACCCTCCCTCTACTGCCCTCCCTCTCTAGCATGTGTTGAACATACATGTGTGTCTAAAGCCCCCTGTCCATGCTGCGGTTGTCTGTCTGCCCTCCAGACATGTGTTGAATATACATGTGTGTCTAAAGCCCCCTGTCCATGCTGCGGTTGTCTGTCTGCCCTCCAGACATGTGTTGAACATACGTGTGTGTCTAAAGCCCCCTGTCCATGCTGCGGTTGTCTGTCTGCCCTCCAGACATGTGTTGAACATACATGTGTGTCTAAAGCCCCCTGTCCATGCTGCGGTTGTCTGTCTGCCCTCCAGACATGTGTTGAACATACGTGTGTGTCTAAAGCCCCCTGTCCATGCTGCGGTTGTCTGTCTGCCCTCCAGACATGTGTTGAACATACATGTGTGTCTAAAGCCCCCTGTCCATGCTGCGGTTGTCTGTCTGCCCTCCAGACATGTGTTGAACATACATGTGTGTCTAAAGCCCCCTGTCCATGCTGCGGTTGTCTGTCTGCCCTCCAGACATGTGTGGAACATACATGTGTGTCTAAAGCCCCCTGTCCATGCTGCGGTTGTCTGTCTGCCCTCCAGACATGTGTTGAACATACATGTGTGTCTAAAGCCCCCTGTCCATGCTGCGGTTGTCTGTCTGCCCTCCAGACATGTGTTGAACATACATGTGTGTCTAAAGCCCCCTGTCCATGCTGCGGTTGTCTGTCTGCCCTCCAGACATGTGTTGAACATACATGTGTGTCTAAAGCCCCCTGTCCATGCTGCGGTTGTCTGTCTGCCCTCCAGACATGTGTTGAACATACATGTGTGTCTAAAGCCCCCTGTCCATGCTGCGGTTGTCTGTCTGCCCTCCAGACATGTGTTGAGCATACATGTGTGTCTAAAGCCCCCTGTCCATGCTGCGGTTGTCTGTGTGACAGTGTTAAGGTGGGTTTTCCACACCGACGGTGAGCTGTTTGTCTGTCTGCCCACCAGACATGTGGTGAACATACATGCGTGTGCATGACTACATATCAAACACACACACACTCTGAGGCCAAACAAAGGCCACGCAGGTTGTGTGTGTGTGTGTGCGAGTGGCGTAGCCAGGGCCGGACGCTCCTGTGTTTGTCCACGCGTCTGGATGGAGAGATGGAGATAGACGGCCCACAGAGGGAGGGACGAGAGGGGGATGAAGTGCTGCTTCCACAAGGGTATTTCATGGAATCCAGGAAGTTAGTTCAGTAACTCCATCCCTTCATCTCCAGTCTGAGCGGAGGAAAGCGAGGGAAGAAGGACGCCCTTGTCTGGAGAGTGAGGGATTTTCCACATCTGTCCCCCGCATTGTGTCCTGCCTCTGTAAACAGCCCAGATGCCTGTTTTGGCTGTTGTCAGGCAGGCAGGCAGGCAGGCAGGCAGGAAAACTAACTCACTCACACACACTTTTGAACACACACTTATGAACACACACTTATGAACACATGTACATTTCCCCGCCAGCTGTTATGTCTGAATGAGGCTTCTGGAACGTTTTAACGCTGATTGCAGTTAAGCGTTAAATCATCCATACTAAAGTTACTAGTGAGAGACTACACTTCACTGCACAATATTCTGTGCTGGCCACTGTTGGGCAACGTGCGTGTGTGTGTGTGTGTGTGTGTGTGTGTGTGTGTGTGTGTGTGTGTGTGTGTGTGTGTGTGTGTGTGTGTGTGTGTGTGTGTGCGTGCGTGCGTGCGTGTGTGTGTGTGTGTGTGTGTGTGTGTGTGTGTGTGTGTGTGTGTGTGTGTGTGTGTGTGTGTGTGTGTGTGTGTGTGTGTGTGCGTGCGTGCGTGCGTGCGTGCGTGCGTGCGTGCGTGTGTGTGTGTGTGTGTGTGTGTGTGTGTGTGTGTGTGTGTGTGTGTGTGTGTGTGTGTGTGTGTGTGTGTGTGTGTGTGTGTGTGTGCGTGCGTGTGTGTGTGTGTGCGTGTGTGTGTGTGTGTGTTTATGCAACGCCAGTCACGCAACACTGACCTGCTCAGCCTGCTGAAGGGATCTTTGTCCTCTTTTTTTCCCCTCTCTCATTCTCTCTGGAATGCAGTTGAACGTGCGCTCTCCTTTTCTCTACTCAGGATATTTGACAGGTTGCTCCCCCCTCCCTCTCTCCCTCTCTACCCCTCCCTAACCCCTCTGTAACCTGGCAACTCCCTGTGAGTTTCCTGCTTTGGGTGTGAAGGCCCAAACAAACAGATAAGAGGGTACTGTAGTTACGTACACTGTTGTGTATCTCCCTTCCTCTCGCCACCTGGTTGAAAAACAGCATTTTTAAGAAAAGTATATTTACGTTCAAACTGTTTGTTTCTGATTCAAAAGCTATGTTGTTTTAATCTGTGATTTCTTTAGCTTTTTCTCTCATGTTCGTTTCAGTAGGCATTTTTCAATGAGGCATATTTCAGTGTAATTGCGGCGTCATAACATCATAATTACAATAGGAACTGTAACGCTTAGTTGTCAGAGACAAGAGGATAATAGAAGAACTGTAATGATAGGTTTCTAGCATGCCAAGATCATAACTCACACACACACTCTCAAAACTCTACACACTCTCATAACTCTACACTCTTTCTCTCTCTCTCTCTCTCTCTCTCTCTCTCTCTCTCTCTCTCTCTCTCTCTCTCTCTCTCTCTCTCTCTCTCTCTCTCTCTCTCTCACACTCAAACTGGTTGCCTGGAAATGGAACAGTGAGAAAGTGCTGCAAGTTGCTGCTCGGTGACAAGTATAAACACAGTAAACATTGAGACAGTTTCAGTTTTTCTGTTTGTTATGATTGTATGTTCATTGGACTGCAAGCTAGTAATAAACTGCACAGCTATCACTTCTATACTTGTTATAATCATCAACCACATAGAAAGAGAAGCGAGATAAGGAATGTTTTATTTGGGGCGTTCATCCAGATGCCTGCAGCACTAAATGATAAACATGTCACTCTCATGTACAAACACACACGCACACACACACACACACACACACACACACACACACGCACATGCGCACACACACACTAAAACATACACACACACACGCACGCCAACACACGCACACACACACTCACACAGCATGCGCACTCCACACACACGTACACACACGCACACTACATGCACGCACATACACACACACACGCATACACACACATGCATACACACACACACCACACACACGTACACACACACGCACACTCCACAAGCACACGCACTCCACACATGTACACACACACACACACACACACACACACACACACACACACACACACACACACACACACACACACACACACACACACAAGGCCATCAGGGGCCTGGCTGCACATGTGTAACCTGCTAGTGTTTGACTGTGCCATTACAGTTCACATAGACCTGCTAGTGTTTGTCTATGCCATTCCAGTTCACATAGAGATCTCCCATTTAATTCAATTCAAGCTTTAAACAACCTAATTGGAAACAACTGCCTGGAAAAATGAAATGACATAAACAAAGGTATTCTGATAGATTACTAATATTAGGCATCTGGGTCCTATTAGGTCTAGTAATAACACCAGCAGAACACAGGAAGGAGAGCAGGAGAGTGGTCCCTATTTTCTGCTATATTAGCTTTGACTGAATGTGGTGTGTATAAGAGTGGTGTGTGTGTGTTTATTTATTTGACATTAGAGCAGGAGCAGACATTTAACCCAAACAGGGAGTTCTCTCCCTCTCTCTCCCTCTCCCCTCCCTGCCTCCCATTCACATTTTCTCTCAACCCTCTGTCGCGAATTGGGAACATATGAGGTTCAAGACACCAAAGGTGAGTCTGTGTGTGTGTGTGTGTGTGTGTGTGTGTGTGTGTGTGTGTGTGTGTGTGTGTGTGTGTGTGTGTGTGTGTGTGTGTGTGTGTGTGTGTGTGTGTGTGTGTGTGTGTGTGTGTGTGTGTTGGGGGGAGGAACCACCCACCTCAGCAGTTTTGCAGGTCTGCAGAGCGTCAGTCTTTCTCTATTAGCTATCCCTGAGCCCTAGGTCTAGTGATGCAGGCTTTAAACAACCACTCAGCTCTTTGGAACCATTTATCAGCAGTATTAGTAGTGAACCTGGTTCATGGTAAACATAACATAAAGCCATTAGAACACAAGTGTTCTTCAATCTTTTGACTGTGCTATTCCCGACTGTGCTATTCCCGACTGTGCTATTCCCGACTGTGCTATTCCCGACTGTGCTATTCCCGACTGTGCTATTCCCGACTGTGCTATTCCCGACTGTGCTATTCCCGTCTGTGCTATTCCCGACTGTGCTATTCCCGACTGTGCTATTCCCGACTGTGCTATTCCCGACTGTGCTATTCCCAACTGTGCTATTCCCGACTGTGCTATTCCCGACTGTGCTATTCCCGACTGTGCTATTCCCGACTGTGCTATTCCCGTCTGTGCTATTCCCGACTGTGCTACTCCTGACATCATTAACTGCACACTCTCTGAAAGACATCCACAAAAAATTGCTGATCTTTTGTTAGGATCAGCAATTTTACATAATCAGTTGAAAAACAGGGAGTTAGCCTGTTAAGGCTCGGGACAATACTGCCCCCTTTGGATGAATTGCGTGCCCATAGTAAACTGAAAACAAATCTGTCCAGAATTGCTAATATATGGATATAATAATTATTATTTTATAGAAAACACTCTAAAGCTTCTAAAACCGTTTGAATTATGTCTGTAAGTATAGCAGAACTCACATGAAAGTTGGAAACATGAAAGTTGGGCCAACTTTGACGTCATCGCCCCCACCCTTCCCAACCAGCTATGGATCTGGAAACACTTTCTATGTCTTCCACTAGATGTCCTCATTCAGTAGAGCATTTAATTGTGCAAATCCCGCGAGCTTTGACCCTTTGGGAGGCAAAAGAGTGGGTGTCGCGAGAAAATACATGCGCTTTAGGGCGCGAATTGTACACAGTCATTCCTCTGTTCCAGATTGTCTGAGAAGAATTGCTTTTGTCCGGTTGAATCGCCAATTGTTTTGTACGTTTATAACATCCTAAAGCTTGATTCTGCACTTAGTTTGACCAGTTTAGTCGACATATAATATGTAATTTTGAAGTTTTGATGCGCAACTGTTTGGGACCAGAAGTCATTTTGGATGCATTTCAGCTGAAAGTGGTAGCATATGCTAATACAAAGACACACAACTTGAAACAAAACGATGTATTGGGTAAATATGACTCCTTCCACTACATTCTGCCCTTGGGGAACCTGTACCGTGAACACGTTAATGTGTGTGTTGTCTTCCAGTAAATGATTATAAACTTACTAACCTAATGTCCCCTCTTCTCTTTCTCTCTTTCCTCTTTCTTCCCTTCCCTCTCTCTCTCTCTCTGTGGTTTCAGGTTGTGACATCACAGTACCTCTCTAATCACAGTGTGGAGCAGACAGCCTGTAAAACATGGAAGGGACTGACAGCTAGGCTCAACATACACTCTCATCTCTCATCTCCACACACACACACACACACACACACACACACACACACACACACACACACACACACACACACACACACACACACACACACACACACACACACCTTTCTCCTAAGCCTATCCTCCTTTCCTCCCATTCCACTGTAGCCATGGTTTCATGCCTGTGTTACACAGTAACCCCAAACACACAGGGAGGGGGAGAGGGGGGATGTCAATCATTGTTTGATCCGCCCTAATCCACAGGTAAGACAGGAGCTTTACCGCTGACGGAATACTGTAACTGTTGAGGCAGGGCAACACAGACACACACACGCATACACACACAAACTTCCAAATACATGCACTCACAGAAATTGCACACCAAATACACCTTTCTCTGATTACATTCAATAAGCTGTCTGTGGTTACCACGGACAATGAGGCAAGGAGATAGGGAGTGTGTTGTTGTGCTCCAGGCTGATATCTCAGAAGACATATACTCATACAGGTAACTTACAAAATAAAGGAAACACCAACATAATGTGTCTAAGTAGGATGTTGGGCCACCATGAGCCACCTGTAAACACACTCACACACACGCGCACACACCCTTTAAACTCCCTATGCTCCTTTGAGCTCTCGTTCTCTATGGATGACTTGAGTAAGACATTTAAGCATGTTAACCCTTGCAAGGCTGCTGTCCCAGACGGCATCCCTAGCCACGTCCTCAGAGCATGCACAGAAAAACTGGCTGGAGTGTTTACGGACATAGTCCATCTCTCCCTATCCCAGTCTGCTGTCCCCACTTGCTTCAAGAAGTCCACCAAGGTTCCTGTACCCAAGAAAGTGAAGGTAACTGAACTAAATGACTATCGCCCCGTAGCACTCACTTCTGTCATCATGAAGTGCTTTGAGAGGCTAGTTTTGGATTATATCCCCTCCACCCTACCTGACACCCTAGACCCACTGCAATTTGCATAAAGCCCCAATAGATCCAAGGCTGATGCAATCGCACTGCACACTACCCTATCCCATCTGGACAAAAGGAATACCTATGTAAGAATGCTGTTCATTGACATCAGTTCAGCCTTCAACCACATAGCACCCTCCAAGCTCATCATTAAACTTGGTGCCCAGGGTCTGAGCCCTCCTGTGCAACTGGGTCCTGTACTTCCTGACGGGTTGCCCCCAGGTGGAGAAGGTAGGCAACAACATCTCCACTATGCTAATTCTCAACACAGGGGCCCCACAAGGGTGTGTGCTCAGCCTCCTCCAGCACTCCCTGTTCACCCATGACTGCATGGCCACGCACGCCTCCAACTCAACCATCAAGGACCTTGGCCACCCGAGCCACGGCATGTTCAACCCACTATCATCTAGGAGGCAAGCTCAGTACAACTGTATCAAAGCTGGGATCGAGACACTGCAAAACAGCTTATGTCTCAGACTGTTAAATAGTCATCACTAGCTGGCCTCCACCCAGTACCCTGCCCTGAACTTAGTCATTGTCACTAGTCGGGTATCACCTGGTTACTCAGCCCTGCTCCTTAGAGGCTGCTGCCTTATGTACATAGCCATGGAACACTGGTCACTTTAATAATGGCACACTGGCCACTTTAATAATGGAACACTGGTCACTTTAATAATGGAACACTGGTCACTTTAATAATGGAACACTGGTCACTTTAATAATGGAACACTGGCCACTTTAATAATGGAACACTGGTCACTTTAATAATGTTTGCGTACTGTTTTACTAATTTTGTATGGATATAATGTATTCTAGTCAAGGCCATTCTATTCCATTACTGCTGTATGCATGCTATTCTATCCTACGTATTCTACAGATATACTATATATTCTATCCACATAGCGTCCATAATATCTACACATTACATACATCACATCACATGTATATATATATATATATATATATATATATATATATATATATATATATATATATATATATATATATATATCTGACATTGCTCTTCCAAATATTTCTATATTTCTTAATTCCATTCATTAACTTTTAGATTTGTGTGTATTGTTGTGTATTGTTAGATATTAGTGCACTTGGAGCTAGGAACACAAGCAAAACATGTGTATGCGACCAATAAAATGTTATTTGATTTGATTTGAGACACCTCTTTCAAAGTCACTGAGATGTCTTCCTTCTTCTAGCCATGGTAGCCAAAATAATGGGCAACTGGGAATTTTTATACATCACCCTAAGCATGATGGGATGTGAATTGCTTAATTAACTCAGGGACCTGACTTACGTGGAAGCACCTGCTTTCAAAATACTGTGTAACCCTCATTTACTCACGTGTTTTCTTTATTTTGGCAGTTACATGTATTTTGCGATCTGGCCGTGGACCCCCTGCAGTACACTTTGAGAACCCCTGCTCTAGCCATAGAGTACCTCCATTTATGTCTATAGTGGAAAACAAGGTGGATTGTTTAGCCCTGTCCAAGGTCATTTCAGTTCTGAGCCACATCTGGGGCCTCTACTGGTCAGATTCCAGCCATTGTATACACTACAGTACTATTCTGAGTTAGATTCTCTCTCATACAGACACACACACAAACACACACAAACAAACACAGACGCAAGGCACTCCAGCTGGTGGTAAAGATGGTCGAGTGCATCACTGGGACCGTGCTCCCACCCATCCAGGACATCTACCCAAAATGGTGCCAAAAGCAGGTAGTACCAGTGACTCGCTCAATACGGAAGTGGTCGGATGACACGGATGCTACACTACAGGACTGTTTTGCTAGCACAGACTGGAGTATGTTCCCGGGATTCATCCAATGGCATTGAGGAGTATACCACCTCATTCACTGGCTTCATCAATAAGTGCATCGATGACATCTTCCACACAGTGACCGTACGTACATGTCCCAACCAGAAGCCAAGGCAACATTACAGCATTACAGTCAACATCCTCACCGAGCTAAGACTAGAGCTTCTGCTTTCAAGGGGCAGGACACTAATCCAGACGCTTAAAAGAAATCCCGCTATGCCCTCAGTTGAACCATCAAACAGGCAAAGCATCAATACAGGACTAAGATTTAATCCTGCACCGCCTCTGATGATCGTTGAATGTCGCAGGGCTTGCAAACTATTACAGACTACAAAGGGAAACCCAGCTGTGAGTTGCCCAGTGACGCGAGCTCACCAGACAAGCTAAATGCCTTTTGTGCTTGCTTCGAGGCAAGCAACACTGAAGCATGCATGAGAGCACCAGCTGTTCCGTACGACTGTGTGATCACGCTCATGCCAGAAACCCTAGATCCACTCCAATTCGCCCCAACAGATCCACAGATGACGCAATCTCAATCGCACACCACCTGGACAAAAGGAACACCTATGTGAGAATGCTGTTCATTGACTACAGCTCAGTGTTGAACACAATAGTGCCCACAAAGCTCATCACTAAGCTAAGGACCCTGGGACTAAAATCCTCCCTCTGCAACTGGATCCTGGACTTCCTGACAGACCGCCCCAGCTGGTAAGGGTAGGCAACATCACATCTGCCACGCTGATCCTCAACACTAGGACCTTCAGGGGTGCGTGCTTATTCCCCTCCTGTACTCCCTGTTCACCCACAACTGCGTGGCCAAGCACAACTCCAACACCATCATTAAGTTTGCTGACGACACAATAGTGGTAGGCCTGATCACCGACAATGATGAGACAGCCTATAGGGAGGAGGTCAGAGACTTGGCAGTGTCTTGCCAGGACAATAACCTCTCCCTCAATGTGAGCAAGACAAAGGAGTTGACCTCAGCTAACCTGTACTCGCTTACATTGACTCGGTATGGCTCAGTTGTGTCATTTTCTTGTGTTACTATTTTTTTTTACATTTTTACTTCAGTTTATTTAGTAAATATTTTCTTTACTCTATTTCTTGAACTGCATTGTTAGTTAAGGGCTCGTAAGTAAGCATTTCACGGTAAGGTCTACACCTATTGTTTTCGGCGCATGTGACAAATTAAATTTGATTTGATTTTAAGGAAGGCCAGCAACATCATCAAGCACCCCATACACCACAGCCACGAGCTGTTCACTGCCTTTCCGTCAGGCAGACGATATTGGAGCATGAGGTCTGATACTAAAAGGCTCAGAGACAGTTCCTATCTACAAACCAAGACTGCTGAACACTTGAACTGGACTGACCACCTGCTCTGATTCTCCCCATCTTAGCACATATGCACCCCCCCCCCCCCACACACACACACACACACACACACACACACACACACACACACACACACACACACACACACACACACACACACACACACACACACACACACACACACACACACACACACTCATGCTACACACACACAACTGCTGACTCTTATTATTATTGTTAAATACTGCACTATTTAAACACTTGCACCCCAATCCCCCTTTCTCCAAAACATGTGTAAATATTGGACAATAAATGGTGCCTTCCTGTATTATACCGATGCTAAAATGTTTATTCTATTCTACTGAGACATTTACTTTATGTTCCTATTCTTATCTTTTATTATTTCGTATTGTTGTTGCATTGTCAATAAGGAACCTGCAAGTAAGCATTCAGTTGGATGGTGTATACCATGTGTAAAATGTGACATTTGAAACACACACAGACACACGCTGCTTAAAGTAAGAGAATAATGTGAAATTGGAAAATGAGAGGGGCCTTTATCATTAAGGAGCACAGTTGGATTTCTCTTGTGAACACCGGCAACTGAAAATAAATAAGCTGTAATAAAATAAAACGTCTTCAATGTATTTCTTTCAAGAAGCTTGAAAGGAGCCTAATCATGGAATGTTTTGTTCTTTATGAGTTATATTCTGAGACCTCTTGCTAAACTTTATGGAAGAGCTATTTAGGTATTCAAATCATGGTTTTGATGCAGGAGAGAAAAGACCAGTGCATCTCAAGGTCAGGGGATTGTAACTGGAGTGTTGTGTGTCCTTCAGTGTCCAGTCCCTGTATTCTGTCTAGTGCCTGAAGAGAAACGGTATTGGTACTTAAAAGATTGTGTGCATGTGTGTCCGTGAGTGTATTTAGGGAAACAACTTCAATGGCAGCTGCTGTGCTTGCTTCACACAAAAGGACACAGCCTTTGAAATACAAAAGCACTCTATCACATTATCCTTTATGCACAGTAAACATGACAAAAATATTTGCCATCCCAAAGTTACAAAGGACAGTGTAACATTCAGCTGCAGATAAACCAGTTTTAACATTGAATAGTGTTTAAAGCTTCAGGAATTCTAACCATTATGTTTTTCACGTTTATAAAACTGTAGATTATTTACAATTAGTTTCATTTCTAGGGACATAAAACAATTTCTACATTTGGAGTGTAGCGCTGGAATGTAAAATAACTTTTCAGAGGGCTCCATGTACTGTTGAGGCAGAAGACAGAAGAAAAGAAAACAGAAGTTACAACTTGTATTTTATTGTATTATAATTAATTAACCCTTATTTTACCAGGTAAATTGACTGAGGCAGTTTCTCATTTACAGTTTCTTAAAATTGCTCACAAGCTTTTACCTGTACTTAGATACTTTTTCTAAACTCTTACCACAGCAACACACCTACAGTACATCACACAATTAGCCAAATTGTTCATTTTCTGCTCAAAACCACATTTAGTTAATTAAATATCAACTCTACATTTCAAAATGCAAAAGAACTTTCTCTACATGCATTAACTCTTCCAAAACACGGCAAACCTGACTCAATGTCTAATCATTCTGTCACAACACTAGCACGTTTTCTATCCACGAAGAACATATAATCAATCACATTCACAATGACTGAAAATACTAACAGTTGATGGTATTACAAAAACTGTATTACTTTTTATGTTTCAGTTCTACCTGCAGACAATAGACAATATGAAATCCATTGTTTTCATCATTCAGTTTCCTTTTACTGTAAATCTACATTTTTTTGGTTGAGTGTAAATAAATAAAACACAATTACAGTAAAACAGGCACAGAAGGGAAAAAACACAAAAATCCACAATCTGTTCTAATCTATCAACATTTGGCCACATGTTCTCGTCCACATCACATCTCATGTCGTCTCTAGCTATGCACCTTGGATAGAAACGCTTGGCCTGCCTTATCCACCCCTGGCAGTCTTCAGCTGAGATGTCTCTGCACCTTGGATAGAAACGCTTGGCCTGCCTTATCCACCCCTGGCAGTCTTCAGCTGAAATGTCTCTGCACCTTGGATAGAAACGCTTGGCCTGCCTTATCCACCCCTGGCAGTCTTCAGCTGAGATGTCTCTGCACCTTGGATAGAAACGCTTGGCCTGCCTTATCCACCCCTGGCAGTCTTCAGCTGAGATGTCTGCATCCAGGAGGGACATTTGGTCATGTGGCTGATGATCATACACTCTCCACCTCCGGGCAAATTTTATTTTCCTCAATTGGGTTGAGGAAACACGAGTAGGGGGGAAGGAAACGTGAGTAGGGGGAGGAAACACGAGTAGGGGAGGAGGAAACGCGAGTAGGGAGGAGGAAAGGTGAGTAGGGGGAGGAAAGGTGAGTAGGGGGAGGAAACGCGAGTAGGGGGAGGAAAGGTGAGTAGGGGGAGGAAACGTGAGTAGGGGGAGGAAAGGTGAGTAGGGGGAGGAAAGGTGAGTAGGGGGGAGGAAACGCGAGTAGGGGGGAGGAAACGCGAGTAGGGGGAGGAAAGGTGAGTAGGGGGAGGAAACACGAGTAGGGGGAGGAAACGCGAGTAGGGGGAGGGAAACACGAGTAGGGGGAAGGAAACGCGAGCAAGGGGGAGGAAACGCGAGTAGGGGGAGGAAACGCGAGTAGGGGGGAGGAACGCGAGTAGGGGGAGGGAAACGTGAGCAGGGGGAGGAAATGCGAGTAGGGGGGAGGAAATGCGAGTAGGTGAGGAGGAAACGCGAGTAGGGGGGAGGAAACGCGAGTAGGGGAGGAGGAAACGCGAGTAGGGGGAGGAAATGCGAGTAGGGGAGGAAACGCGAGTAGGGGGAGGAAATGCGAGTAGGGGGGAGAAAACGCGAGTAGGGGGAGGAACGCGAGTAGGGGGGGGAAACGCGAGTAGGGGGGAGGTAATGCGAGTAGGGGGAGGAAACGCGAGCAGGGGGAGGAAACGCGAGTAGTGGGGAGGAAACGCGAGTAGGGGAGGAGGAAACGCGAGTAGGGGGAGGAAACGCGAGTAGGGGAGGAGGAAACGCGAGTAGGGGGAGGAAACGCGAGTAGGGGAGGAAACGCGAGTAGGGGGAGGAAACGCGAGTAGGAGGGGAGGAACGCGAGTAGGGGGAGGGAAACGTGAGCAGGGGGAGGAAATGCGAGTAGGGGTGGAGGAAACGCGAGCAGGGGGAGGAAACGCGAGTAGTGGGGGAGGAAACGTGAGTAGGGAGGAGGAAACGCGAGTAGGGGAGGAAACGCGAGTAGGGGAGGAGGAAACGCGAGTAGGGGGAGGAAACACGAGTAGGGGGAGGAAACGCGAGTAGGGGGAGGAAACGCGAGTAGGGGGAGGAATGCGAGTAGGGGGGATGGAAACGTGAGCAGGGGGAGGAAATGCGAGTAGGGGGAGGAAATGCGAGGAAAACGCGAGCAGGGGGGAGGAAACGCAAGTAGGGGAGGAGGAAACGCGAGTAGGGGGGAGGAAACGCGAGTAGGGGAGGAGGAAACGCGAGTAGTGGGGGAGGAAATGCGAGTAGGGGAGGAGGAAACGCGAGTAGGGGGAGGAAACGCGAGTAGGGGAGGAGGAAACGCGAGTAGGGGGAGGAAAGGTGAGTAGGGGAGGAAACACGAGTAGGGGGGAGGAAACGCGAGTAGGGGGAGGGAAACACGAGGGGGGGAAGGAAACGCGAGCAAGGGGGAGGAAACGCGAGTAGGGGGGAGGAAACGCGAGTAGGGGGGAGGAACGCGAGTAGGGGGGGGGAAACGTGAGCAGGGGGAGGAAATGCGAGTAGGGGGGAGGAAATGCGAGTAGGTGAGGAGGAAACGCGAGTAGGGGGGAGGAAACGCGAGTAGGGGAGGAGGAAACGCGAGTAGGGGGAGGAAATGCGAGTAGGGGGAGGAAACGCGAGTAGGGGGAGGAAATGCGAGTAGGGGGGAGAAAACGCGAGTAGGGGAGGAACGCGAGTAGGGGGGGGAAACGCGAGTAGGGGGGAGGTAATGCGAGTAGGGGGAGGAAACGCGAGCAGGGGGAGGAAACGCGAGTAGTGGGGGAGGAAACGCGAGTAGGGGAGGAGGAAACGCGAGTAGGGGGGAGGAAACGCGAGTAGGGGAGGAGGAAACGCGAGTAGGGGGAGGAAACGCGAGTAGGGGGAGGAAACGCGAGTAGGGGGGAGGAAACGCGAGTAGGAGGGGAGGAACGCGAGTAGGGGGAGGGAAACGTGAGCAGGGGGGAGGAAATGCGAGTAGGGGTGGAGGAAACGCGAGCAGGGGGGAGGAAACGCGAGTAGTGGGGGAGGAAACGTGAGTAGGTGAGGAGGAAACGCGAGTAGGGGGGAGGAAACGCGAGTAGGGGAGGAGGAAACGCGAGTAGGGGGAGGAAACACGAGTAGGGGAGGAAACGCGAGTAGGGGGGAGGAAACGCGAGTAGGGGGAGGAATGCGAGTAGGGGGGATGGAAACGTGAGCAGGGGGAGGAAATGCGAGTAGGGGGGAGGAAATGCGAGTAGGGGGGAGGAAACGCGAGCAGGGGGGAGGAAACGCAAGTAGGGGAGGAGGAAACGCGAGTAGGGGGAGGAAACGCGAGTAGGGGAGGAGGAAACGCGAGTAGTGGGGGAGGAAATGCGAGTAGGGGAGGAGGAAACGCGAGTAGGGGGAGGAAACGCGAGTAGGGGAGGAGGAAACGCGAGTAGGGGGAGGAAACGAGTAGGGGGAGGAAACGCGAGGGGGGGAGGAAACGCGAGTAGGGGTAGGGGGGAGGGAAACGTGAGCAGGGGGAGGAAATGCGAGTAGGGGGGAAACGAGCAGGGGGGAGGAAACGCGAGTAGTGGGGGAGGAAACGTGAGTAGGTGAGGAGGAAACGCGAGTAGGGGAGGAAACGCGAGTAGGGGAGGAGGAAACGCGAGTAGGGGGAGGAAACGCGAGTAGGGGGAGGAAACGCGAGTAGGGGGGAGGAAACGCGAGTAGGGGGAGGAAACGCGAGTAGGGGGGAGGAAACGCGAGTGGGGAGGAGGAAACGCGAGTAGGGGAGGAGGAAACGCGAGTAGGGGGGAGGAAACGCGAGTATGGGGAGGAAACGGAGTGGGGAGGAAAACGCGAGTAGGGGAGGAGGAAACGCGAGTAGGGGGAGGAAACGCGAGTAGGGGAGGAGGAAACGCGAGTAGGGGGAGGAAACGCGAGTAGGGGAGGAAACGCGAGTAGGGGGAGGAAACGCGAGTAGGGGGAGGAAACGCGAGTAGGAGGGGAGGAAACGCGAGTAGGGGGAGGAAACGCGAGTAGGGGGGTAGGAAACGCGAGTAGGGGGGAGGAAACGCGAGTAGGGGAGGAGGAAACGCGAGTAGGGGGGAGGAAACGCGAGTAGGGGGGAGGAAACGCGAGTAGGGGAGGAGGAAACGCGAGTAGGGGGAGGAAACGCGAGTATGGGGAGGAAACGCGAGTGGGGGGAGGAAACGTGAGTAGGGGAGGAGGAAACGCGAGTAGGGGAGGGTAGGGGGAAAACGCGAGTATGGAGGAGGAAATGCGAGTAGGGGGGAGGGAACGCGAGTAGGAGGGAGGAAACGCGAGTAGGGGAGGAGGAAACGCGAGTAGGGGGAGGAAATGCGAGTAGGGGGAGGAAATGCGAGTAGGGGGAGGAAACGCGAGCAGGGGGAGGAAACGCGAGTAGGGGGGGAGGAAACGCGAGTAGGGGAGGAGGAAACGCGAGGGGGAGGAAACGCGAGTAGGGGAGGAGGAAACGCGAGTAGGTGGAGGAAACGCGAGTAGGGGGAGGAAACGCGAGTAGGGGGAGGAAACGCGAGTAGGGGGAGGAAACGGTAGGAGGGGAGGAAACGCGAGTAGGGGGGAGGAAACGCGAGTAGGGGGGTAGGAAACGGAGTAGGGGGAGGAAACGCGAGTAGGGGAGGAGGAAACGCGAGTGGGGGGAGGAAACGTGAGTAGGGGAGGAGGAAACGCGAGTAGGGGGGAGGAAACGCGAGTAGGGGGAGGAAACGCGAGTAGGGAGGAGGAAATGCGAGTAGGGGGGAGGGAACGCGAGTAGGAGGGAGGAAACGCGAGTAGGGGAGGAGGAAACGCGAGTAGGGGGGAGGAAATGCGAGTAGGGGGGAGGAAATGCGAGTAGGGGGGAGGAAATGCGAGTAGGGAGGAGGAAATGCGAGTAGGGGGGAGGAAACGCGAGTAGGGAGGAGGAAATGCGAGTAGGGGGGAGGAAATGCGAGTAGGGAGGAGGAAATGCGAGTAGGGGGGAGGAAATGCGAGTAGGGGGAGGAAATGCGAGTAGGGAGGAGGAAATGCGAGTAGGGGGGAGGAAACGCGAGTAGGGAGGAGGAAATGCGAGTAGGGGGGAGGAACGCGAGTAGGAGGGGAGGAAACGCGAGTAGGGGGAGGAAACGCGAGTAGGGGGGTAGGAAACGCGAGTAGGGGGGAGGAAACGCGAGTAGGGGAGGAGGAAACGCGAGTGGGGGGAGGAAACGTGAGTAGGGGAGGAGGAAACGCGAGTAGGGGGGAGGAAACGCGAGTAGGGGGGAGGAAACGCGAGTAGGGAGGAGGAAATGGAGGGGGAGGGAACGCGAGTAGGGGGAGGAAACGCGAGTAGGGGAGGAGGAAACGCGAGTAGGGGGGAGGAAATGCGAGTAGGGGGAGGAAATGCGAGTAGGGAGGAGGAAATGGAGGGGGAGGAAATGCGAGTAGGGAGGAGGAAATGCGAGTAGGGGGAGGAAATGCGAGTAGGGGGGATGAAATGCGAGTAGGGGGAGGAAATGCGAGTAGGGGGAGGAAACGCGAGTAGGGAGGAGGAAATGCGAGTAGGGGGGAGGGAACGCGAGTAGGAGGGAGGAAACGCGAGTAGAGGAGGAGGAAACGCGAGTAGTGGGGAGGAAATGCGAGTAGGGGGGAGGAAATGCGAGTAGGGGGAGGAAACGCGAGTAGGGGGGAGGAAACGCGAGTAGGGAGGAGGAAATGCGAGTAGGGGGGAGGAACGCGAGTAGGAGGGAGGAAACGCGAGTAGGGGAGGAGGAAACGCGAGTAGGGGGGAGGAAATGCGAGTAGGGGGGAGGAAATGCGAGTAGGGAGGAGGAAATGCGAGTAGGGGGGAGGAAATGCAAGTAGGGAGGAGGAAATGCGAGTAGGGGGGAGGAAATGCGAGTAGGGGGGAGGAAATGCGAGTAGGGGAGGAGGAAACGCGAGTAGGAGGGAGGAAATGCGAGTAGGGAGGAGGAAATGCGAGTAGGGAGGAGGAAATGCGAGTAGGGAGGAGGAAAAGGGAAAGCGTTCTTGGATGGGCTGCAAACCAGTTTGTAATTACATGTAAATGGTGGAATGCTACATTGTCCCATGCAATCCCAAATGTCCTCATGTTTCCTCCCAGCTGTTCCCTTTCTGCTTCTGGCACCAATTATTGGTGGAGGTCA
>NW_027016589.1:0-15583 GCF_036934945.1 Oncorhynchus masou masou | reverse complement strand
CTGAGAGTTCCACAGAACACACGGGTGTGAAGCAGCACACCTGAGAGTTCCTCAGGGCACACGGGTGTGAAGCAGGACACCTGAGAGTTCCTCAGGGCACACAGGTGTGAAGCAGGACACCTGAGAGTTCCACAGAACACACGGGTGTGAAGCAGGACGCCTGAGAGTTCCTCAGAACACACGGGTGTGAAGCAGGACACCTGAGAGTTCCACAGAACACACGGGTGTGAAGCAGGACACATGAGAGTTCCACAGAACACACGGGTGTGAAGCAGCACACCTGAGAGTTCCTCAGGGCACACGGGTGTGAAGCAGGACACCTGAGAGTTCCACAGAACACACGGGTGTGAAGCAGCACACCTGAGAGTTCCTCAGGGCACACGGGTGTGAAGCAGCACACCTGAGAGTTCCTCAGGGCACACGGGTGTGAAGCAGGACACCTGAGAGTTCCTCAGAACACACGGGTGTGAAGCAGGACACCTGAGAGTTCCACAGAACACACGGGTGTGAAGCAGCACACCTGAGAGTTCCTCAGAACACACGGGTGTGAAGCAGGACACCTGAGAGTTCCACAGAACACACGGGTGTGAAGCAGGACACCTGAGAGTTCCACAGAACACACGGGTGTGAAGCAGGACACCTGAGAGTTCCTCAGAACACACGGGTGTGAAGCAGGACACCTGAGAGTTCCTCAGAACACACTGGTGTGAAGCAGGACACCTGAGAGTTCCTCAGGGCACACGGGTGTGAAGCAGGACACCTGAGAGTTCCTCAGGGCACACGGGTGTGAAGCAGGACACCTGAGAGTTCCTCAGAACACACGGGTGTGAAGCAGGACACCTGAGAGTTCCACAGAACACACGGGTGTGAAGCAGGACACCTGAGAGTTCCACAGAACACACGGGTGTGAAGCAGGACACCTGAGAGTTCCTCAGAACACACGGGTGTGAAGCAGGACACCTGAGAGTTCCTCAGAACACACTGGTGTGAAGCAGGACACCTGAGAGTTCCTCAGGGCACACGGGTGTGAAGCAGGACACCTGAGAGTTCCTCAGGGCACACGGGTGTGAAGCAGCACACCAGTTGAAAACCAGTGCTCTACAGCAGGGATGGGAAACCCGTTTTTTTGCCTCGCAGACCGTTATCCAAAAACTGAAAAAATAAAATAATTATTATAGTACTGTTGAGAGTTGGAATAGTAGAATACACAAGGTGCTATTTAGACATTTCATTGTGCATCAAATGTATTTTTCTTGTCACGTCACTCACTCAATTAGCCATGTCAGCTAACGGCTGGTAAATTAGTCTAGCCAGCTATCTTAACCTGTAGTAATCATGATCGAATTACCAACCGGGAGGGCCCCCATTGATTTTGTGAGTCACTCTCAATCAGATATCATATGAAAAAATGGCACACATTTTTCTCCCGAATGGCAAAATGTGTAGAATTGCAGCAAACTTACTATAAAACTCCAACATTTTCTCTACGTCCCATGGCAAAATAGAATTGTGGGAAATCAACTCTAAAACTACAAAAATGTCTCTCCCCTGTCAAGAGGAGGATGGCTGAAAGGTTTTGCTCTGACAACACGTGTGGGTATGGATGTGGGTACGTAGATCTGCGAGCCACTGCTGCTCCTCAAGATGAGTTCAGCGTTTATGTGCCCATCCCTGCTCTATGGGGTACGATGTATCTAATGAGAATATGTGGTGGAACAATACAGTGCGATTAGCTGGGTTTTGTACTCCACATATATGAGAAGGTCCCTAGATTGTTTGTTTCGAGTCTCTATGAGCTTATTATGGCTGTTGAAATGCATTCATCAAAAACATGCTTTTTAAACACTCGCCGTAAATTCCCGTATGGCCGCAGTTCCCAAAGGCAACATGGGTACTTTTTTGTTCAGAAGAAGCTCTCAACTGATTATTTCAAAGATCAAAATGAAACTCTGGTGGTGGGTTTTCTTTTTGTGCTCTGTGCGATAATAGAGGGTTGTGACGCCACGAGGGGCTCAAACCTCCTCAGAAATCGGAGCATATATGATGTTTTATTGATTCTTCTCTTAGAGCCCAGAGACAATGAAGTGCTTGAATATTGAATTATTATTTTTTTTTTACTCTTTCTGCTTGTACTGAGAGCTACGTATCTTTCAATGTTCAAGGTGTCTGTTAGAGGCGTCCCTCAGCCGAGATAAACAACGTGATTATTATAGATGAGTAAGACGACGATATAGAGGGAAATCCAAAGCGTTAGAGCTGTGAGGGAACTCTCTGATCATGACGTATTTCCACTGAGGATTTATCCCAGTATTTTCCCCTAAAGGCTCAGACATTTCTGTTTCCATCATGGGCATTACCGTGTCTCACTGATCCATGTCATTGATCCTCTCGCCAGGTCTAACTTTTGGCCCTAGGTACTTTTCAACGCATTATTAACATAACAATGGCTAACTGCCAGGCTTTAACACCTTCTCTGAAAACCTTCTCTTGCATGGTGCAGAAGTTGTCTGATTCTGCTATTACAAGTCATTGATGTCAAATTCCTGATGGAAAACACAAGAACACTAGATGCTCTGAACATAAAACACAATAACACTAGATGGTATATGAACATAAAACACAACAACACTGAATGCTATATGAACATAAAGCACAATAACATTAGATAGTATATGAACACATAAAACACAACAACACTAGATGGTATATGAACACAAAACACTATAACACTAGATGGTATATGAACAGACATAAAACACAATAACACTAGATGGTATAGACATATAAAGCACTCTTGTACACTGGTGTAAGTAGAGTCTCAATAGAAAAGTATCTCCTGGACCTGGCAGCACATTCTGATAGGACAGTTATAACTGTCTGTTATCACTCATTAGGCTGTCTGGCTCCTTGGAGAATATTGTTGTTTTTGTACTTCAAATGTTACTTTGGAGAATACAGTCGACAGGCCTACTACTGTTGTGTCGTCAGCAAACTTGATGATGGAGTTGGAAATGTGCGTCACCTCGCAGTCATGGGTATGCAGGGAATACATGAGGGGACTGAGGATGCTCTCTTGTGGGGCCCCTGTGTTGAGGATCAGTGTGGATGACGTAATGTTGCCTAACTTCACCACCTCGAAGATTCAGGACATGAGGAAGGTTCCTGCTTTGAATTGGGACACTGGTAATGGGAATGAACAGCATTCTCAAGTTGTATAGGGAAGAGTTTTTGACTGGCCTCTCAAAGCACTTCATGACGACGGAAGTGTGTGCTACTGGTCTTTAGTCTTTCAGTTCAATTAGTTTCCCTTTCTTGGGCACAGGGATGATGGTGGACATCTTGAAACAGGTGGGTTAGGAGGCCTGAGCTAGGGAGAGATTGGTAATGTCAGAGAACACAACAGCCTGCTGCTCTGCACATACTCTGAACCAGAATTAGCTGAAATGTTGATAAGAACTAAAGCAACATACCCATGATTTGACTAATATGTGATCCACAATTATTTTTTAGGCATTCTTCCCTCTTAGTAAAGATAGGGGAAAAAATGGTACAGATGGGAGAAATGCTCACATCACGAATACTTCTTTTTTTTGCCACAGGGGTTAAAGATGTGGCTATTTCCCTCCTTTTCTCTCACTGGAAGCAACACTGTATGAGAGGCAGTAGCATCAGAAGGCAGGAAGAGGTATAATTATTCAAATATGTCCCCAAAAATATTCAGTAATAGCTCATGTGGAATGAAGATGTCAACAGAGTGTTCACAATCACTGGCAGAATTGGTTAATTACACATGACACCATTTCTTCCCCAACACATGGCAGTATACAGTCTCACACTGAGATGAACATACAGGAGAGGATATTTACATTAACAGACTCCAGAATTGGAAGATAATCTGCTCTGAAAATAAAAGCTTCCCACTGGGCACAGATGTAAGTTAAAGGTCTAGTTTTGATTTACATTTCACTCTGTCATTGGACTTAGCTGAAAAGTCAGGAGAAATAAAAAATGATGAAATTCCCTTAACCTTAAGTTGATTACTTTTTGTAAATCCAATCAGTTTTCAGAATCAGTTTTCATTTAATTGACATGGAATTGACGTGGAAACAACGTTGATTCAATCGGTTTTAGCCCAGTGGGTTGGTAGTGCTACTGTATTGCAGTTACTGTATTAAGGAAGAGAAACGGACCTTCAGTTCTCTTGAGGTTCTTTCAACCATAAAGATAACTATAAATGCTGTTATGTCTACTCAGGAGAATATAACTGTTGTCCTACTCAGGGAGAATATAACTGTTATGTCCTACTCCACAGGAGAATATAGCTGGTATGTCATACTCCAGGAGGAATATAACTGTTGTTATGTCCCTGCTCAGGAGAATCATAACTGTTATGTCCTACTCAGGAGTCCTACTTATGGATTCCAGAATATAACTGTTATGTCCTACTCCAGGAGAATATAACTGTATGTCCTACTCAGGAAAATATAACTGTTATTTATGTCCTACTCAGGAGAATATAACTGTTGTTGTCCTACTCCAGGAGAATATAACTGTTGTTACGTCCTTCTCCAGGAGAATATAACTGTTGTTGTCCCTACTCCAGGAGATATATAGCTGAATATTGTTATGTCCTACTCAGGAGAATATAGCTGTTGTTATGTCCTACTCAGGAGAATATGGCTGTTGTTATGTCCCTCTCCCGGGAGAATATAACTGTTGTTATGTCCTACTCCAGAATATATAACTATTGTTACGTCCTACTCAGGAGAATATAACTGTTGCTATGTCCTACTCCAGAATATAACTGTTGTTATGTCCTACTCCAGGAGAATATAACTGTTGTTTGTCCTACTCCAGGAGAATATAACTGTTGTTACGTCCTACTCCAGGAGAATATAACTGTTGTTTGTCCTACTCCAGGAGAATATAGCTGTTGTTGTGTCCTACTCCAGGAGAATATAGCTGTTGTTATGTCCTACTCCAGGAGAATATAGCTGTTAAGTCCTACTCCAGGAGAATATAAGGCCAGTGACCAAAAGGATGCTGGTTTGAATCCCCGAGCTGACTTGGTGACAACTCTGTTAATGTGCCCTTGAGAAAGGTACTTAATCCAAATTTCTCCTGTAAACAACTCTTGATAAATAACTCAAATGTAAACGGCTAAAACTGCAAAAAGGGTCTGTATTCAGTTATAGAAAATAAATTGTGTTGTAGCCATGGTGGACATACTTGTGACCATGGAGAACATACTTCCCAGCTAGCAATGAGGAATCGGCCCAGATGTGTTCCTAATCAGGTGGGGGGGGGTGCTGGAACTGATTGAATCAGCCCGGAATCAGGTGTTGGACTTGGCCCGGAATCAAAATGAATGACTGCCCAGAATCGGCCCAAGTACATCGGGCTGCTTCCGTCTACCTAAATTCAGCAGACTTTGCTGGCATCTTACCAGAAGCGGACCGATACTAATTTGAATAAAGGTATACAAAATTACCCAATTTAGTCATTTTTAATATTACTATTATACATTTTCTGCTTGCAAATTATAGCCATCCACCACAAAAAAAAAATGGTTGGAGGAAACATCGTTCACCTGTTGACTGTGTCAGCGTGCATGCGCCTGGCCCGCCACAGGAGTCGCTACAGTGCGATGGGACAAGTACATCCAGTCCGGCCAAACCCTCCCCTAACTCGGACGATGCTGGGCCAATTGTGCGTCGTCTCCCGTTCACGGCCGGCACAGGTATCGAACTAGCATCGGAGTTTGACTTGCAAAGTGTCAAAATACTAAAATACTACTTAAACAAGACTCTCAAACAATTTAATTTAAATGTTAATTGTATTTTTTGATCACAGAGACAACGACAAAATATGGAAAAATAAATAAATAATGAAATGTTAATTATGTAAAGCCCGTGTAGTCATCTGCCAGAGAGCAGCCTCAATCGGCCCGAGACCCAAGTAATACATTTGGGCCAGATAACTCCTCATTAGGTGGCCGAGTAATACATTAATTTTTTTTTACCTTTATTTTACTAGGCAAGTCAGTTAAGAACCCTTATACGGCCCTTGGCGCAATAACAGCTTAGGCACAGTGGGTTAACTGCCTGTTCAGGTGCAGAACAACATATTTGGTACCTTGTCAGCTCGGGGATTTGAACTTGCAACCTTTCAGTTAATAGTCCAATGCTTTAACCACTAGGCTACACCGCCGCCAGGTAAGACTCATTGGAATCGGCCCGAGACCCGAGTAATACATTTGGGCCAGATAACTCTCATTGGAATCGGCCCGAGACCCGAGTAATACATTTGGGCCAGATAACTCCCATTGGAATCGGCCGAGACCCGAGTAATACATTTGGGCCAGATAACTCCCATTGGAATCAGCCCGAGACCCGAGTAATACATTTGGGCCAACTCCCATTGGAATCGGCCCGAGACCCGAGTAATACATTTGGGCCAGATAACTCCCATTGGAATCGCCCGAGACCGAGTAATACATTTGGGCCAGATAACTCCCATTGGAATCGGCCCGAGACCCGAGTAAT
Source organism: Oncorhynchus masou masou (assembly GCF_036934945.1). Classification (NCBI taxonomy): domain Eukaryota; kingdom Metazoa; phylum Chordata; class Actinopteri; order Salmoniformes; family Salmonidae; genus Oncorhynchus; species Oncorhynchus masou. The sequence continues at coordinate 9,038 of NW_027016589.1, read as the reverse complement.
ACATTTTGGGCCAGATAACTCCCATTGGAATCGGCCCCGAGACCCGATGTAATACATTTGGGCCAGATAACTCTCAACGGAATCAGCCCGAGACCCGAGTAATACATTTGGGCCAGATAACTCTCAACGGAATCAGCCCCAGCTCAATCCCTGCATCCGAGCCATAAGTAATACTGCCTAAGGCGGCCCAGACTCGGGCCATATGCCGTCTGCCGAGTCTGCCTGACTGTATTAGACTGTATTTGGTTGTATTAGACTGCCTGTGTCCCGACTCTCAGCAGGAATCGGCCCAGTTCCACTGTGCTAGCTGAGTAATGGCCATGGAGAACATACAGGAGAACAAGTGTTTTGGTTTGGGGTCTCTACTAGTAATAGCCAGTGCATGTGAAACAGGCCTGACTACTAAGACAATTAATGGGCGGAGACAAAGTGCTTGAGAGCTTTGTGAGCGACACATGAACTTTAGCGAAATGGGGGGGTCCACATTTTTTTCCTTCTTGCATTTGCCTCTGATGAATGGGCTTTTCAGACTTAAGAAAGTACATGGCTGAAATACAAAGAGAGGCTCATCTATCAGAGCTGAATAGTGAGAGAAAATGGCTGTGTGGAGGTGAGGGGGGGGCGGGGGGCTGTTGGTCTCTGATTAGACCCAGGGCCAGTTACGCTCAGGGTTTGCAGCGCAAACATCAATCCTCTATTCTCCTCCAAAGCTTTCTCAAACACAGGAGACACTTTCTTCATGGCAAAGCTCAGTTTTAATAAAGATTCTCTCAGAAACAGGCAAACACATGTTATTGAACATTTAATGCAACTCGGTTGTTTTTTTTTCCTTCATGGCGGATGTGATCAGATGAAAAACAAACGTTCAACATCACCAATGTCAGTTTGACAACATTAAGGCAGGCTGCAGATCCATCGCTCAAGCATGAGCTGTCAACAGGACTGTCAGATAGTGAGTGACGATGCGGATTGGGCTGAGAGGGGGGAAAAACACATTGAAAACGGTCCTCTTTATAGAGAAAATCACTCTCAACATGGAGTGTAGAAAATAGTGATGAATTTTCAGATTAAGTTTGGGTCTGCTAAACACATAGTTGAAAGAACGTAATCAATTAAACACTGGAGAGAGAGAGACATGGAAAGCTTTTATAATGGTTTTGAAGGCACCAGGAGCTTCTTAATTCTTTATGCTGTTTTTATGTGCATCCAAAGTATAAATTGGCCTCCAGTTTTCTGTGGTGACAAGAGGTAAACACCAAATTCCAATAACTGTCAGTCGAACATTAAATCAAACTGACATCTCTCTAAAAAGCCTGGGCCATGAAAAATTAACAGGCAGATTTTGAGGAGCCTTGGAAGTGAGTTATTTTCTTCTCACCTCTATGTGAAGCTTGTGGGATTCACATGCAGTGCATTATTTTGGCTTGTATTAGACTACTGGGGTTTGGTTGTATTAGACTACTGGGGTTTGGTTTGTATTAGACTACTGGGTTTTGGTTGTATTAGACTACTGGGTTTTGGTTGTATTAGACTACTGGGGTTTGGTTTATATTAGACTACTGGGTTTTGGTTGTATTAGACTACTGGGTTGTGGTTGTATTAGACTACTGGGTTTTGGTATATATTAGACTACTGGGTTTTGGTTGTATTAGACTACTGGGTTTTGGTTGTATTAGACTACTGGGTTTTGGTTGTATTTGACTACTGGGTTTTGGTTGTATTAGACTACTGGGTTTTGGTTTGTATTAGACTACTGGGTTTTAGTTGTATTATTCTACTGGGTTTTGGTTTTATTAGACTACTGGGTTTTGGTTGTATTAGACTACTGGGTTTTGGTTGTATTAGACTACTGGGTTTGGTTTGTATTAGACTACTGGGTTTTGGTTGTATTAGACTACTGTTTTGGTTGTATTTTGGGTTTTGGGTTATATTAGACTACTGGGTTTTGGTTGTATTAGACTACTGGGTTTTGGTTTGTATTAGACTACTGGGTTTTGGCTTGTATTAGACTACTGGGGTTTTGTATTAGACTACTGGGTTTTTTTTGTATTAGACTACTGGGTTTTGGTTTATTATAGACTACTGGGTTTGGTTAGACTACTGTTTTTTTGTTTGTATTAGACTACTGGGTTTTGGTTTGTATTAGACTACTGGGTATTTTGGTTTGTATTAGACTACTGGGTATTTGGTTTTGTATTAGACTACTGGGTTTTGGTTGTATTAGACTACTGGGTTTTGGTTGTATTAGACTACTGGGTTTTGGTTTGTATTAGACTACTGGGTTTTGGTTTGTATTACTGGTTTCTTTGGTTTTTATTAGACTACTGGGTTTTGGTTGTATTAGACTACTGGGTTTTGGTTTGTATTAGACTACTGGGTTTTGGTTTGTATTAGACTACTGGGTTTTGGTTTGCATTAGACTACTGGGTTTTGGTTTATTATACTGGGTTTTGGTTGTATTATACTACTGGGTTTTGGTTGTATTATTCTACTGGGTTTTGGTTTATAGACTACTGGGTTTTGGTTTATATTAGACTACTGGGTTTTGGTTTGTATTAGACTACTGGGTTTTGGTTTGTATTAGACTACTGGGTTTTGGTTGTATTATTCTACTGGGTTTTGGTTGTATTAGACTACTGGGTTTTGGTTTGTATTAGACTACTGGGTTTTGGTTGTATTAGACTACTGGGGTTTGGTTGTATTAGACTACTGGGTTTTGGTTGTATTAGACTACTGGGTTTTGGTTTGTTTTAGACTACTGGGTTTTGGTTGTATTAGACTACTGGGGTTTGGTTGTATTAGACTACTGGGGTTTGGTTTGTATTAGACTACTGGGTTTTGGTTGTACTAGACTACTGGGTTTTGGTTATATTAGACTACTGGGTTTTGGTTGTATTAGACTACTGGGTTTTGGTTTGTATTAGACTACTGGGTTTTGGTTTGTATTAGACTACTGGGGTTTGGTTTGTATTAGACTACTGGGTTTTGGTTTGTATTAGACTACTGGGGTTTGGTTTGTATTAGACTACTGGGTTTTGGTTTGTATTAGACTACTGGGGTTTGGTTTGTATTAGACTACTGGATTTGGTTGTATTAGACTACTGGGTTTTGGTTGTATTAGACTACTGGGTTTTGGTTTGTATTAGACTACTGGGGTTTGGTTTGCAGTAGACTACTGGGTTTTGGTTTATATTGGACTACTGGGTTTTGGTTGTATTATACTACTGGGTTTTGGTTGTATTATTCTCCTGGGTTTTGGTTGTATTAGACTACTGGGTTTGGTTTGTATTAGACTACTGGGTTTTGGTTGTATTAGACTACTGGGTTTTGGTTGTATTAGACTACTGGGTTTTGGTTGTATTAGACTATTGGGTTTTGGTTGTATTAGACTACTGGGTTTTGGTTTGTATTACACTACTGGGTTTTGGTTGTATTAGACTACTGGGTTTTGGTTTGTATTAGACTACTGGGTTTTGGTTGTATTAGACTATTGGGTTTTGGTTTGTATTAGACTACTGGGTTTTGGTTTGTATGAGACTACTGGGTTTTGGTTTTTATTAGACTACTGGGGTTTGGTTTGTATTAGACTACTGGGTTTTGGTTTGTATTAGACTACTGGGTTTTGGTTTGTATTAGACTACTGGGGTTTGGTTTGCATTAGACTACTGGGTTTTGGTTTATACTGGACTACTGGGTTTTGGTTGTATTATACTACTGGGTTTTGGTTGTATTATTCTACTGGGTTTTGGTTGTATTAGACTACTGGGTTTTGGTTTGTATTAGACTACTGGGTTTTGGTTTGTATTAGACTACTGGGTTTTGGTTTGTATTAGACTACTGGGTTTTGGTTGTATTATTCTACTGGGTTTTGGTTGTATTAGACTACTGGGTTTTGGTTTGTATTAGACTACTGGGTTTTGGTTTGTATTAGACTACTGGGTTTTGGTTTGTATTAGACTACTGGGTTTTGGTTTGTATTAGACTACTGGGTTTTGGTTGTATTATTCTACTGGGTTTTGGTTGTATTAGACTACTGGGTTTTGGTTTGTATTAGACTACTGGGTTTTGGTTGTATTAGACTACTGGGGTTTGGTTGTATTAGACTACTGGGTTTTGGTTGTATTAGACTACTGGGTTTTGGTTTGTTTTAGACTACTGGGTTTTGGTTGTATTATTCTACTGGGTTTTGGTTGTATTAGACTACTGGGTTTTGGTTTGTATTAGACTACTGGGTTTTGGTTGTATTAGACTACTGGGGTTTGGTTGTATTAGACTACTGGGTTTTGGTTGTATTAGACTACTGGGTTTTGGTTTGTTTTAGACTACTGGGTTTTGGTTGTATTAGACTACTGGGGTTTGGTTGTATTAGACTACTGGGGTTTGGTTTGTATTAGACTACTGGGTTTTGGTTGTACTAGACTACTGGGTTTTGGTTTGTATTAGACTACTGGGTTTTGGTTGTATTCGACTACTGGGTTTTGGTTGTATTAGACTACTGGGGTTTGGTTTATACTGGACTACTGGGATTTGGTTGTATTATACTACTGGGTTTTGGTTTGTATTAGACTACTGGGTTTTGGTTTGTATTAGACTACTGGGTTTTGCTTTGTATTAGACTACTTGGGTTTGGTTGTATTAGACTACTGGGTTTTGCTTTGTATTAGACTACTGGGTTTTGGTTTGTATTAGACTACTGGGGTTTGGTTTATATTAGACTACTGGGTTTTGGTTGTATTAGACTACTGGGTTTTGGTTGTATTAGACTACTGGGGTTTGGTTTGTATTAGACTACTGGGTTTTGGTTGTATTTGACTACTGGGTTTTGGTTGTATTAGACTACTGGGTTTTGGTTTGTATTAGACTACTGGGTTTTGGTTTGTATTAGACTACTGGGTTTTGGTTGTATTTGACTACTGGGGTTTGGTTTGTATTAGACTACTGGGTTTTGGTTGTATTAGACTACTGGGGTTTGGTTTGTATTAGACTACTGGGTTTTGGTTGTATTAGACTACTGGGTTGTGGTTGTATTAGACTACTGGGTTTTGGTATTAGACTACTGAGTTTTGGTTGTATTAGACTACTGGGTTTTGGTTGTATTAGACTACTGGGTTTTGGTTGTATTTGACTACTGGGTTTTGGTTGTATTAGACTACTGGGTTTTGGTTGTATTATACTACTGGGTTTTGGTTGTATTATTCTACTGGGTTTTGGTTTTATTAGACTACTGGGTTTGGTTTGTATTAGACTACTGGGTTTTGGTTGTATTAGACTACTGGGTTTTGGTTTGTATTAGACTACTGGGGTTTGGTTTGCAGTAGACTACTGGGTTTTGGTTATATTAGACTACTGGGTTTTGGTTGTATTAGACTACTGGGTTTTGGTTTGTATTAGACTACTGGGTTTTGGTTTGTATTAGACTACTGGGGTTTGGTTTGTATTAGACTACTGGGTTTTGGTTTGTATTAGACTACTGGGGTTTGGTTTGTATTAGACTACTGGGTTTTGGTTTGTATTAGACTACTGGGGTTTGGTTTGTATTAGACTACTGGATTTGGTTGTATTAGACTACTGGGTTTTGGTTGTATTAGACTACTGGGTTTGGTTTGTATTAGACTACTGGGGTTTGGTTTGCAGTAGACTACTGGGTTTTGGTTTATATTGGACTACTGGGTTTTGGTTGTATTATACTACTGGGTTTTGGTTGTATTATTCTACTGGGTTTTGGTTGTATTAGACTACTGGGTTTGGTTTGTATTAGACTACTGGGTTTTGGTTGTATTAGACTACTGGGTTTTGGTTGTATTAGACTACTGGGTTTTGGTTGTATTAGACTATTGGGTTTTGGTTGTATTAGACTACTGGGTTTTGGTTTGTATTACACTACTGGGTTTTGGTTGTATTAGACTACTGGGTTTTGGTTTGTATTAGACTACTGGGTTTTGGTTGTATTAGACTATTGGGTTTTGGTTTGCATTAGACTACTGGGTTTTGGTTTATACTGGACTACTGGGTTTTGGTTGTATTATACTACTGGGTTTTGGTTGTATTATTCTACTGGGTTTTGGTTTGTATTAGACTACTGGGTTTTGGTTGTATTATTCTACTGGGTTTTGGTTGTATTAGACTACTGGGTTTTGGTTTGTATTAGACTACTGGGTTTTGGTTGTATTAGACTACTGGGGTTTGGTTGTATTAGACTACTGGGTTTTGGTTTGTATTAGACTACTGGGTTTTGGTTGTATTAGACTATTGGGTTTTGGTTTGTATTAGACTACTGTTTTTTTTGTTTGTATTAGACTACTGGGTTTTGGTTTGTATTAGACTACTGGGTTATGGTTTGTATTAGACTACTGGGTTTTGGTTTGTATTAGACTACTGGGTTTTGGCTTGTATTAGACTACTGGGTTTTGGTTGTATTAGACTACTGGGGTTTGGGTTGTATTAGACTACTGGGGTTTGGTTTGTATTAGACTACTGGGGTTTGGTTGTATTAGACTACTGGGTTTTGGTTTGTATTAGACTACTGGGGTTTGGGTTGTATTAGACTACTGGGGTTTGGTTTGTATTAGACTACTGGGTTTTGGTTGTATTAGACTACTGGGTTTGGTTTGTATTAGACTACTGGGTTTTGGTTTGTATTAGACTACTGGGTTTTGGTTTGTATTAGACTACTGGGTTTTGGTTGTATTAGACTACTGGGGTCTGGGTTGTATTAGACTACTGGGTTTTGGTTTGCATTAGACTACTGGGTTTTGGTTGTATTAGACTACTGGGTTTTGGTTGTATTAGACTACTGGGGTTTGGTTGTATTAGACTACTGGGGTTTGGTTTGTATTAGACTACTGGGTTTTGGTTGTATTAGACTACTGGGTTTTGGTTTGTATTAGACTACTGGGTTTTGGTTGTATTCGACTACTGGGTTTTGGTTGTATTAGACTACTGGGGTTTGGTTTATACTGGACTACTGGGATTTGGTTGTATTATACTACTGGGTTTTGGTTTGTATTAGACTACTGGGTTTTGGTTTGTATTAGACTACTGGGATTTGGTTTGTACTGGGTTTTTAGACTAGACTACTGGGTTTGGTTTGTATTAGACTACTGGGTTTGGTTTGTATTAGACTACTGTTTTTTTTTGTATTAGACTACTGGGTTTTGGTTGTATTAGACTACTGGGTTTTGGTTGTATTAGACTACTGGGTTTTGGTTGATTAGACTACTGGGTTTTGGTTTGTATTAGACTACTGGGTTTTGGTTGTATTAGACTACTGGGTTTTGGTTTGTATTGACTACTGGGTTTTGGTTTGTATTAGACTACTGGGTTTTGGTTTGTATTAGACTACTGGGTTTTGGTTTGTATTAGACTACTGGTTTGTTTTTTTGTATTTGACTACTGGGTTTTGGTTTGTATTAGACGACTGGGTTTTGGCTTGTATTAGACTACTGGGGTTTGGGTTGCATTAGACTACTGTTTTTTGTTTTGGACTACTGGGTTTTGGTTGTATTAGACTACTGGGTTTGTTGTATTAGACTACTGGGTTTTGGTTGTATTAGACTACTGGGTTTTGGGTTGTATTAGACTACTGGGTTTTGGGTTGTATTAGACTACTGGGTTTTGGTTTGTATTAGACTACTGGGTTTTGGTTTGTATTAGACTACTGGGGTTTGGTTTGTATTAGACTACTGGTTTTTTTTTTTGTATTTGACTACTGGGTTTTGGTTTGTATTAGACTACTGGGGTTTGGTTGTATTAGACTACTGGGGTTTGGTTTGTATTAGACTACTGTTTTTTTTGTTTGTATTAGACTACTGGGTTTTGGTTGTATTAGACTACTGGGTTTTGGTTGTATTAGACTACTGGGTTTTGGTTGTATTAGACTACTGGGTTTTGGGTTGTATTAGACTACTGGGGTTTGGTTTATATACTGGACTGCTGGGTTTTGGTTGTATTATACTACTGGGTTTTGGTTGTATTATTCTACTGGGTTTTGGTTTGTATTAGACTACTGGGTTTTGGTTTGTATTAGACTACTGGGTTTTGGTTGTATTAGACTACTGGGTTTTGGTTTGTATTAGACGACTGGGTTTTGGCTTGTATTAGACTACTGGGGTTTGGGTTGTATTAGACTACTGGGGTTTGGTTTGTATTAGACTACTGGGGTTTGGTTGTATTAGACTACTGGGTTTTGGTTTGTATTAGACTACTGGGTTTTGGTTGTATTAGACTACTGGGTTTTGGTTGTATTAGACTACTGGGTTTTGGTTGTATTAGACTACTGGGGTCTGGGTTGTATTAGACTACTGGGTTTTGGTTTGCATTAGACTACTGGGTTTTGGTTGTATTAGACTACTGGGTTTTGGTTGTATTAGACTACTGGGGTTTGGTTGTATTAGACTACTGGGGTTTGGTTTGTATTAGACTACTGGGTTTTGGTTGTATTAGACTACTGGGTTTTGGTTTGTATTAGACTACTGGGTTTTGGTTGTATTCGACTACTGGGTTTTGGTTGTATTAGACTACTGGGGTTTGGTTTATACTGGACTACTGGGATTTGGTTGTATTATACCACTGGGTTTTGGTTTGTATTAGACTACTGGGTTTTGGTTTGTATTAGACTACTGGGTTTTGGTTTGTATTAGACTACTTGGGTTTGGTTGTATTAGACTACTGGGTTATGGTTTGTATTAGACTACTGTTTTTTTTGTATTAGACTACTGGGTTTTGGTTGTATTAGACTACTGGGTTTTGGTTGTATTAGACTACTGGGTTTTGGTTTGTATTAGACTACTGGGTTTTGGGTTGTATTAGACTACTGGGTTTTGGGTTGTATTAGACTACTGGGTTTTGGTTTGTATTAGACTACTGGGTTTTGGTTTGTATTAGACTACTGGGTTTTGGTTTGTATTAGACTACTGGGTTTTGGTTTGTATTAGACTACTGGGGTTTGGTTGTATTAGACTACTGGGTTTTGGTTTGTATTAGACGACTGGGTTTTGGCTTGTATTAGACTACTGGGGTTTGGGTTGTATTAGACTACT
>NW_027016588.1:0-15582 GCF_036934945.1 Oncorhynchus masou masou | reverse complement strand
ACATAACTCCAGTGTAATCACACTATATACATAACCCAGTGTAATCACACTATATACAAAACCCATTGTAATCACACTATATACATAACCCATTGTAATCACACTATATACAAAACCCATTGTAATCACACTATATACAAAACCCATTGTAATCACACTATATACATAACCCATTGTAATCACACTATATACATAACCCAGTGTAATCACACTATATACATAACCCAGTGTAATCACACTATATACATAACCCAGTGTAATCACACTATATACATAACCCAGTGTAATCACACTATATACATAACCCAGTGTAATCACACTATATACATAACCCAGTGTAATCACACTATATACATAACCCAGTGTAATCACACTATATACATAACCCAGTGTAATCACACTATATATTAAACCCATTGTAATCACACTATATACATAACCCAGTGTAATCACACTATATACATAACCCAGTGTAATCACACTATATACATAACCCAGTGTAATCACACTATATACATAACCCAGTGTAATCACACTATATACATAACCCATTGTAATCACACTATATACATAACCCATTGTAATCACACTATATACAAAACCCATTGTAATCACACTATATACAAAACCCATTGTAATCACACTATATACATAACCCATTGTAATCACACTATATACATAACCCAGTGTAATCACACTATATACAAAACCCAGTGTAATCACACTATATACATAACCCATTGTAATCACACTATATACATAACCCAGTGTAATCACACTATATACAAAACCCAGTGTAATCACACTATATACATAACCCATTGTAATCACACTATATACATAACCCAGTGTAATCACACTATATACATAACCCAGTGTAATCACACTATATACATAACCCAGTGTAATCACACTATATACATAACCCAGTGTAATCACACTATATACATATACCCAGTGTAATCACACTATATACATAACCCAGTGTAATCACACTATATACATAACCCAGTGTAATCACACTATATACATAACCCAGTGTAATCACACTATATACATAACCCAGTGTAATCACACTATATACATAAACCCATTGTAATCACACTATATACATAAACCCATTGTAATCACACTATATACATAACCCAGTGTAATCACACTATATACATAACCCAGTGTAATCACACTATATACATAACCCAGTGTAATCACACTATATACATAACCCAGTGTAATCACACTATATACATAACCCAGTGTAATCACACTATATACATAACCCAGTGTAATCACACTATATACATAACCCAGTGTAATCACACTATATACTAAACCCATTGTAATCACACTATATACATAACCCAGTGTAATCACACTATATACATAACCCAGTGTAATCACACTATATACATAACCCAGTGTAATCACACTATATACATAACCCAGTGTAATCACACTATATACATAAACCCAGTGTAATCACACTATATACATAACCCAGTGTAATCACACTATATACATAACCCAGTGTAATCACACTATATACATAACCCAGTGTAATCACACTATATACATAACCCAGTGTAATCACACTATATACATAACCCAGTGTAATCACACTATATACATAACCCAGTGTAATCACACTATATACATAACCCAGTGTAATCACACTATATACATAACCCAGTGTAATCACACTATATACATAACCCAGTGTAATCACACTATATACATAACCCAGTGTAATCACACTATATACATAACCCAGTGTAATCACACTATATACATAACCCAGTGTAATCACACTATATACATAAACCCATTGTAATCACACTATATACATAACCCAGTGTAATCACACTATATACATAACCCAGTGTAATCACACTATATACATAACCCAGTGTAATCACACTATATACATAACCCAGTGTAATCACACTATATATTAAACCCAGTGTAATCACACTATATACATAACCCAGTGTAATCACACTATATACATAACCCAGTGTAATCACACTATATACATAACCCAGTGTAATCACACTATATACATAACCCAGTGTAATCACACTATATACATAACCCAGTGTAATCACACTATATATTAAACCCATTGTAATCACACTATATACATAACCCAGTGTAATCACACTATATACATAACCCAGTGTAATCACACTATATACATAACCCAGTGTAATCACACTATATACATAACCCAGTGTAATCACACTATATATATAAACCCAGTGTAATCACACTATATACATAACCCAGTGTAATCACACTATATACATAACCCAGTGTAATCACACTATATACATAACCCAGTGTAATCACACTATATACATAACCCAGTGTAATCACACTATATACATAACCCAGTGTAATCACACTATATACATAACCCAGTGTAATCACACTATATACATAACCCAGTGTAATCACACTATATACATAACCCAGTGTAATCACACTATATACATAACCCAGTGTAATCACACTATATATTAAACCCATTGTAATCACACTATATACATAACCCAGTGTAATCACACTATATACATAACCCAGTGTAATCACACTATATACATAACCCAGTGTAATCACACTATATACATAACCCAGTGTAATCACACTATATATTAAACCCAGTGTAATCACACTATATACATAACCCAGTGTAATCACACTATATACATAACCCAGTGTAATCACACTATATACATAACCCAGTGTAATCACACTATATACATAACCCAGTGTAATCACACTATATACATAACCCAGTGTAATCACACTATATACATAACCCAGTGTAATCACACTATATACATAACCCAGTGTAATCACACTATATACATAACCCAGTGTAATCACACTATATACATAACCCAGTGTAATCACACTATATACATAACTTGAACAATCACACTATATACATAACCCAGTGTAATCACACTATACATAACCCAGTGTAATCACACTATATATAACCCAGTGTAATCACACTATATACATAACCCAGTGTAATCACTATATACAAAACCCATTGTAATCACACTATATACATAACCCAGTTAATCACACTATATACATAACCCAGTGTAATCACACTATATACATAACCCAGTGTAATCACACTATATACATAACCCAGTGTAATCACACTAATATATTAAACCCAGTGTAATCACTATATACATAACCCAGTGTAATCACACTATATACATAACAGTGTAATCACACTATATACATAACCCAGTGTAATCACACTATATACATAACCCATGTAATCACACTATATACATAACAGTGTAATCACACTATACATAGCTTAAATTAATCTATTTATATATTAAACCCAGTGTAATCACACTATATACATAACTTAGTGTAATCACACTATATACATAACCCAGTGTAATCACACTATATACATAACTTAGTGTAATCACACTATATACATAACCATTGTAATCACACTATATACATAACCCAGTGTAATCACACTATATACATAACCCAGTGTAATCACACTATATACATAACCCAGTGTAATCACACTATATACATAACCCAGTGTAATCACACTATATATTAAACCCAGTGTAATCACACTATATACATAACCCAGTGTAATCACACTATATACATAACCCAGTGTAATCACACTATATACATAACCCAGTGTAATCACACTATATACATAACCCAGTGTAATCACACTATATACATAACCCAGTGTAATCACACTATACATAACCCAGTGTAATCACACTATATACAAAACCCATTTTGTTCAGACCAGTCTTTGCACAAGAATGTTTAAAAACAAACGTCTGGGTCATGTCTGGGTCACATGTCTCCTGACTAACAGGACTTATGTCCGGTCTGTGTCTTCTGATGGAAGAATGAAATTGTATGAATTTCCTTATCAAAATAACGCTTTAATTAAAATATTTGAAGATGTTGGTAACAGTTTTATGAAAGCAATAAGGCAGGTAATTGAGGCAGGAACAATAGCATTTACTTGTGACTGTATTCATTATACATCACTGCCTCATGGAAACCAATCAAATGAACAACAGCATTTACCTGTGACTGTATTCATTATACTTCACTGCCTCATGGAAACCAATCAAATGAACAACAGCATTTACCTGTGACTGTATTCATTATACTTCACTGCCTCATGGAAACCAATCAAATGAACAACAGCATTTACCGGTGACTGTATTCATTATACATCACTGCCTCATGGAAACCAATCAAATGAACAACAGCATTTACCGGTGACTGTATTCATTATACATCACTGCCTCATGGAAACCAATCAAATGAACAACAGCATTTACCTGTGACTGTATTCATTATACATCACTGCCTCATGGAAACCAATCAAATGAACAACAGCATTTAGCATGGCTGGATTCATTATACATCACTGCCTCATGGAAACCAATCAAATGAACAACAGCATTTACCTGTGACTGTATTCATTATACATCACTGCCTCGTGGAAACCAATCAAATGAACAACAGCATTTAGCATGGCTGGATTCATTATACATCACTGCCTCATGGAAACCAATCAAATGAACAACAGCATTTAGCATGGCTGGATTCATTATACATCACTGCCTCATGGAAACCAATCAAATGAACAACAGCATTTAGCATGGCTGGATTCATTATACATCACTGCCTCATGGAAACCAATCAAATGAACAACAGCATTTAGCATGGCTGGATTCATTATACATCACTGCCTCATGGAAACCAATCAAATGAACAACAGCATTTACCTGTGACTGTATTCATTATACATCACTGCCTCGTGGAAACCAATCAAATGAACAACAGCATTTACTTGTGACTGTATTCATCATACATCACTGCCTCATGGAAACCAATCAAATGAACAACAGCATTTACTTGTGACTGTATTCATCATACATCACTGCCTCATGGAAACCAATCAAATGAACAACAGCATTTAGCATGGCTGGATTACCGAGCGGGCACACAGGGCACATGCCCAGGGGCCCCATTTGGGGTCCCCATTGATTAGTTATATTTTAGCATAAGAACACAAAATGAGCCATGGCAAATGTGTAGAATTACTGAAATGAAGTGTTTGTTGCTAATAGCACACCTGCCTGATAATTTGGTATGGTGCCAGAATACGCTATGGTAAAATATATATATTTTCCTAATTTTACTGGGCTCATGTCTGGGGAGGATTATGTGTAGCTGGTTTATATGTAGCTGGTATCATCATCATTAGATTTTCATTCATTTTGAAGTAGAATGTATTTTTTTAAATGTACCATAAATGATCCTCTCACAGTCTCCCGCGACCTTTGCCACCGCTGCAAAATTCTTATAGGGGAAACACTGCGACCACTATCTAGACCTCTATCCCCTTCTCCCCCTGTTTCTCTCTCTTTCACCATCTTTCTCTCTGTTTGGTTGTCCCCTCTTTCTCTCTCCCCATCATTTAATCCAAACTTGAGAGGCTGTTCAAATCAGGTTGGAAGGCACTATAAGTGATTTTAATGTAATGAATTTGGGAATTTATATTGACCTTATAAAGTGGGATTTAAAATTCAAAATCCGCTCTCTCCCCCTCATCCTTCTCCCTCTCTTTCTCTTTCCCTCTCTTCTCTCCCCCTCTCTCCCTCTCTCTCTCTCTCTCCTTTCCCTTCTCACTGCCCCTCTCTCTCTCTCCCACCTTCGCTCTTCCTCTCTTTCTTTCTCTTTGTCTCACCTCTCCTCCATGTCTCTGTTAAGCCAGTATTAGGAGTGTGTACTGTAGTACTCAGAGTAAATGTGAGTGGACAACCCTGTTCAGGCAGACAGTGTGTATTGATCCTGGTTCACCCCTCCTATACTCCCCTGTCTCCTGTCCTGTCCCAGCTCTCTATTGACCAGGGTTGACTGATCTCCTGATTGTTAGTCAGGCTTAATTCCCAGACCCATGTCAGCGTGTCTTTCGGGAACCTCCTGTGTACTCTATATTCGTGCTGCATTCCAAATAGATTAGACACAGGGTAGTCACACCCTCCCCTCCTCTCTCTCCAGCCCGCTATCCCTGTCCTTCTCTCTCTCTACCACTCTCCCTCTCTTTCTTTATCTTTCTCGCTCTATCCCTCTCTCTCTGTCTCTCTCTCTGTCTCACTCTTTCTCGCTCTTGCTCTGTCTCTCTCTCTGATCTGTTTTGCACTCAATGAAATCCTGGACAGCCTCAGCGCTTGTGATTGAAGGGTACTTTGTCTGGATTGAGGGATTGTAAAGACACACAAACACTCACACTCTGTGAGGTTATGTTAAGGTCAGTTTAACATAGTCTGTCTGCCCTAAGCCTCACTGAGTCTAAGTCTAAAGCAACAGGATGACAGAGAGACTAGCTGCTAGGAAGAGACTTCTAGCTCCAAGGCCTGTTCAGCACTTCTCCTGGATTTATGCTCTGCCTCTCGGCCATGGTTACTGTGTGAGTGTGTGTGTGTGTGTGTGTGTGTGTGTGTGTGTGTGTGTGTGTGTGTGTGTGTGTGTGTGTGTGTGTGTGTGTGTGTGTGTGTGTGTGTGTGTGTGTGTGTGTGTGTGTGTGTGTGTGTGTGTGTGTGTGTGTGTGTGTGTGTGTGTGTGTGTGTGTGTAGAGAGAGAGAGGAAACTTGTGTCTTCTGTGTCAACATGACCATCAAGGGGGAAAACAGCCAGCTAGAAGCAGGCCACTGGGGTTGGGGTTTCAGAGATGATGACAAGTGTGGGTGCGTGTTTCATTCCCTGTTGTCTCTCTCTGGGTTCCTCCTTCCAGCTCTTCTGCTTTTAGTGACACGATTCCATATGTGTTCTTTCACAGTTTTGATGGCTTCACTATTATTCTACAATGTAGAAAATAGTCAAATAAAGAAAAACCTTGGAATTAATTTGTATGTCCAACATTTTGACTGGTGCTGTATATAACAATTGTGGCGGCCATAATTTCACCTTGGCGCAGTTCCACAGCTAAATGAATGCAGAAACACTGAAGGAGACTTCATAACCAAAAGAGAGAGAGAGGGGAAGAGAGTGAATGGGAGAGAGGAAGAGAGTGAATGGGAGAGAGGAAGAGAGGGAGTGGGAGAGAGGAAGAGAGTGAGTGGGAGAGAGGAAGAGAGGGAGTGGGAGAGAGGAAGAGAGGGAGTGGGAGAGAGGAAGAGAGGGAGTGGGAGAGAGGAAGAGAGTGAGTGGGAGAGAGGAAGAGATGGAGTGGGAGAGAGGAAGAGAGGAAGTGGGAGAGAGGAAGAGATGGAGTGGGAGAGAGGAAGAGATGGAGTGGGAGAGAGGAAGAGATGGAGTGGGAGAGAGGAAGAGAGTGAGTGGGAGAGAGGAAGAGATGGAGTGGGAGAGAGGAAGAGATGGAGTGGGAGAGAGGAAGGGAGTGAGTGGGAGAGATGAAGAGAGTGAGTGGGAGAGAGGAAGAGATGGAGTGGGAGAGAGGAAGAGATCGAGTGGGAGAGATGAAGAGAGTGAGTGGGAGAGATGAAGAGAGTGAGTGGGAGAGAGGAAGAGAGTGAGTGGGAGAGAGGAATATATGGAGTGGGAGAGAGGAAGAGAGTGAGTGGGAGAGAGGAAGAGAGTGAGTGGGAGAGAGGAAGAGAGTGAGTGGGAGAGAGGAAGAGATGGAGTGGGAGAGAGGAAGAGATGGAGTGGGAGAGAGGAAGAGAGTGAGTGGGAGAGAGGAAGAGATGGAGTGGGAGAGAGGAAGAGAGTGAGTGGGAGAGAGGAAGAGAGTGAGTGGGAGAGAGGAAGAGATGGAGTGGGAGAGAGGAAGAGATGGAGTGGGAGAGAGGAAGAGATGGGGTGGGAGAGAGGAAGAGAGGAAGTGGGAGAGAGGAAGAGATGGAGTGGGAGAGAGGAAGAGATGGAGTGGGAGAGAGGAAGAGAGGGAGTGGGAGAGAGGAAGAGGAATCTCAGTAAGACCAAAATAATGGTGTTCCAAAAAGGGTCCAGTCACCAGGACCACAAATACAAATTCCATCTAGACACTGTTGCCCTAGAGCACAAAAAAACTATACATACCTTGGCTAAACATCAGCTCCACAGGTAACTTCCACAAAGCTGTGAATGATCTGAGAGACAAGGCAAGAAGGGCATTCTATGCCATCAAAGGAACATACATTTCCCAACATACCAATTAAGATTTGGCCAAAAATACTTGAATCAGTCATAGAGCCCATTGTCCTTGATGGTTGTGGGTTTTCTGGGGTCCGCTCACCAACCAAGACTTCACAAAAATGGGACAAACACCAAAATTGAGACTCTGCACGCAGAATTCTGCAAAAAAATATCCCCTGTGTACAACGTAAAACACCAAATAATGCATGCAGAGCAGAATTAGGCCGATACTCACTAATTATCAAAATCCAGAAAAAGAGCCGTTAAATTCTATAACCACCTAAAAGGAAGCGATTCCCAAACCTTGCCATAACAAAGCCATCACCTACAGAGGGCGGCAGTGTAGTCTAGTGGTTAGAGCATTGGACTAGTAACTGAAAGGTTGCAAGTTTAAATCCCCGAGCTGACAAGGTACAAAATCTGTCGTTCTGCCCCTGAACAGGCAGTTAACCCACTGTTCCTAGGCCGTTATTGAAAATAAGAATTTGTTCTTAACTGACTTGCCTAGATAAATAAAGGTAAAATAAAGGTAAAATAAAGGTAAAAAAATAAAAAATGAACCTGGAGAAGTGTCCCCTACAAGATGATCCTGGGGCTCTGTTTGTAAACACAAACACACCCTACAGAGCCCCAGGACAGCAGCACAATTAGAGCCAAATCCAAATCATGAGAAAACAAAAGTTAATTACTTGACACATTGGAAAGAATTAACAACAAAACAGAGCGAACTAGAATGCTATTTGGCTCCTACACAGAGAGTACACAGCGGCAGAATACCTGACACTGTGACTGACCCAAAATTAAAGAAAGCTTTGACTATGTACAGACTCAGTGAGCATAGCCTTGCTATTGAGAAAGGCCGCCATAGGCGAACTTGGTTCTCAGAGAAGACAGGCTATGTGCTCACTGCCCACAAAATGAGGTGGAAACTGAGCTGCACTTCCTAACCTCCTGCCAATGTATGACCATATTAGAGACATATTTCCCTCCAGATTACACAGATCCACAAAGATTTAAAAACCAGATTTGTGACCTGTTGCCACGAGGAAAAGGAGCAACCAGTGAAGAACAAACACCATTGTAAATACAACCCATATTTATGCTTATTTATTTTATCTTTTGTGTCCTTTAACCATTTGTACATTGTTAAAACACTGTATATATATAATATGACATTTGTAATGTCTTTATTGTTTTGAAACGTCTGTATGTGTAATGTTTACTGTTAATATTTATTGTTTATTTCACTTTATATATTCACTTTATATATTATCTACCTCACTTGCTTTGGCAATGTTAACACGTTTCCCATGCAATAAAGCCCTTGAATTGAATTGAATTGAGAGGAAGAGGGAATGGGACAGAGGAAGAGAGAGTGGGAGACATAGAGAGGGAGTGGGACAGAGGAAGAGAGAGAGTGGGAGACGTAGAGAAGGAGTGGGACAAAGGAAGAGAGAGAGTGGGAGACGTAGAGAGGGAGTGGGACAGAGGAAGAGAGAGAGTGGGAGACGTAGAGAAGGAGTGGGACAGAGGAAGAGAGAGAGTGGGAGACGTAGAGAAGGAGTGGGACAAAGGAAGAGAGAGAGTGGGAGACGTAGAGAAGGAGTGGGACAAAGGAAGAGAGAGAGTGGGAGACGTAGAGAGGGAGTGGGACAGAGGAAGAGAGAGAGTGGGAGACGTAGAGAAGGAGTGGGACAAAGGAAGAGAGAGAGTGGGAGACGTAGAGAGGGAGTGGGACAGAGGAAGAGAGAGAGTGGGAGACGTAGAGAGGGGGTGGGACAGAGGGAGTGGGAGGAAGGTTGATGGGGTCAAATACAGGTGGTCTTATCTATCAGGGAGAAGTATTCTCTTTCTAAGATCAGGTTGACTTTTCTCTTTTAGAGAGGTATTGTGTAATATCATCCCTGTTTCACAGTGTATTTCTAGTGTACTACAGAGCTGGAGGCTTCAGCTCATTTAGGAGACTGACAGCATTTGAGGGGAACCAGGGACCTCCAACATCATCATCATATAAATTACAATTTTAATCAGCCTGAAACTCCCTCCCAGCACCAGGCTGACAGACACACCTACACACACACTACACACAAACGCAGTCGCACAGTGAACCTGGCAGAGCGTGACTAGGCCAGAGATAAAGAAAGTGATAGAGTGTGAGTGAGAGAGAAGCAGGATGGGAGAGAGAGAGAGTGAGAGAGAGAGAGAGAGAGAGAGAGAGAGAGAGAGAGAGAGAGAGGGGAGAGAGAGAGAGAGAGAGAGAGAGAGAGAGAGAGGGGAGAGATATGGGGAGAGTGCGTGACAGAAAGAGAGAGATTGGGAAAGTGTTTGAGCTATAGTAGCTGGTAGTCTGGAGCCTTGTGTGGCTTATGCTTTGTCTGAATATGAAATGAAATGAGTGCTGCTCAGACAGATCTTTATTAATCCCATTGGTTCCTGTTCATTCATACAGTAGGCCTCTATAGAAGACTCGGCTGCACACTAAGACAGGTTTTATCCCAATCAGAATATTATTATTATTATTTATTTGGCATTTTATTGGAATCCCCATTAGCTAACGCCATGGCAACAGCTGGTCTTACTGGGGTCCGACACACAACGAAAAAGACATTACAGAGAAACTACTTTACAATTGACATACATGTAAAAACATTAACATGGACATTACAACCAGGTCGGATAGGGAAGAGGTGTTGTGAAGTGCTAGTTGATTGTTATTTTGAAGCAAACTTTCTTGTTTTCTTAAGTCATTTGAGATGGAAGGGAGTTCCATTCGATCATGGCTCTATGTAATACTGTGCGTTGCCTTGAATTCGTTCTGGAATTGGAGACTGTAACGCGACCCCCAGTGTTGTGTCTGGTGGGATATGATGGAGACCACCAGTGTTGTGTCTGGTGGGATATGATGGAGACCCCCAGTGTCGTGTCTGGTGGGATATGATGGAGACCCCCAGTTGTGTCTGGTGGGATATGATGGAGACCCCCAGTGTCGTGTCTGGTGGGATATGATGGAGACCCCCAGTGTTGTGTCTGGTGGGATATGATGGAGACCCCCAGTGTCGTGTCTGGTGGGATATGATGGAGACCCCCAGTGTCGTGTCTGGTGGGATATGATGGAGACCCCCAGTGTCGTGTCTGGTGGGATATGATGGAGACCCCTGGTGACATGTCTGGTGGGATATGATGGAGACCCCCAGTGTTGTGTCTGGTGGGATATGATGGAGACCCCCCAGTGTTGTGTCTGGTGGGATATGATGGAGACCCCCAGTGTCGTGTCTCAGGTGGGATATGATGGAGACCCCCAGTGTTGTGTCTGGTGGGATATGATGGAGACCCCCAGTGTCGTGTCTGGTGGGATATGATGGAGACCCCCAGTGTTGTGTCTGGTGGGATATGATGGAGACCCCCAGTGTCGTGTCTGGTGGGATATGATGGAGACCCCCAGTGTCGTGTCTGGTGGGATATGATGGAGACCCCCAGTGTCGTGTCTGGTGGGATATGATGGAGACCCCTGGTGACATGTCTGGTGGGATATGATGGAGACCCCCAGTGTCGTGTCTGGTGGGATATGATGGAGACCCCCAGTGTTGTGTCTGGTGGGATATGATGGAGACCCCCAGTGTCGTGTCTGGTGGGATATGATGGAGACCCCTGGTGACATGTCTGGTGGGATATGATGGAGACCCCCAGTGTTGTGTCTGGTGGGATATGATGGAGACCCCCAGTGTCGTGTCTGGTGGGATATGATGGAGACCCCCAGTGTCGTGTCTGGTGGGATATGATGGAGACCCCCAGTGTTGTGTCTGGTGGGATATGATGGAGACCCCCAGTGTTGTGTCTGGTGGGATATGATGGAGACCCCCAGTGTCGTGTCTGGTGGGATATGATGGAGACCCCCAGTGTCGTGTCTGGTGGGATATGATGGAGACCCCTGGTGACATGTCTGGTGGGATATGATGGAGACCCCTGGTGACATGTCTGGTGGGATATGATGGAGACCCCTGGTGACATGTCTGGTGGGGTGTTGTCTGGTGGGTTGTTGTCTGGTGGGGTGTTGTCTGGTGGGTTGTTGTCTGGTGGGGTGTTGTTTGGTGGGATGTTGTCTGGTGAGGTGTTGTCTGGTGGGGTGTTTTCTGGTGGGGTGTTGTCTGGTGGGGTGTTGTCTGGTGGGGTGTTGTCTGGTGGGGTGTTGTCTGGTGGGGTGTTGTCTGGTGGGGTGTGATGAAGATATTATAAGTGTATCTGTTTCTCAACTGGCACACTATTCCCTATCGGGCTCTAGACTAACTTTTTCAGTTGATGAAATCAGCACATGATTTGGTCGCACAAATCTTTCACTGCTGTACTGAGATAATGACCTTTACCTGTGTCCTATAATGTCCCTGCATTCCATACAGAACCAGGCTAATAATGACTGGCCATCTTTTAAGGGCTTGACAATGAGGTAAATTTGCCAGTGGCACACTGGGCCAGTGCCAACTGAAAGCTACTGGCCTGAATGAAAAGAATACTGGCCTGAATGAAAAGAATACTGGCCTGAATGAAAAGAATACTGGCCCGAATGAAAAGAATACTGGCCTGAATGAAAAGAATACTGGCCTGAATGAAAAGAATACTGGCCTGAATGAAAAGAATACTGGCCTGAATGAAAAGAATACTGGCCTGAATGAAAAGAATACTGGCCTGAATGAAAAGAATACTGTCCTGAATGAAAAGAATACTGGCCTGAATGAAAAGAATACTGGCCTGAATGAAAAGAATACTGGCCTGAATGAAAAGAATACTGGCCTGAATGAAAAGAATACTGGCCTGAATGAAAAGAATACTGTCCTGAATGAAAAGAATACTGTCCTGAATGAAAAGAATACTGGCCCGAATGAAAATAATACTGGCCCGAATAAAAAGAATACTGGCCCGAATGAAAAGAATACTGGCCCGAATGAAAAGAATACTGGCCTGAATGAAAAGAATACTGGCCTGAATGAAAAGAATACTGGCCTGAATGAAAAGAATACTGGCCTGAATGAAAAGAATACTGGCCTGAATGAAAAGAATACTGGCCTGGGAAAGCAGATGATTCGTGCATCATTTAAATGTTATGTTTAATTTGCGGGCTGAACAAGTAGTCTATAGCCTATAGGGACATACCCTCCATACAAAAATAGTACAATTTGATCTTGGCAGTATCATATTGATATGGATTGTTTTGAGGGAAGATTAAAACCGTTGCTCAGTCTCAAAATGAATGTTATTGTTAGCAATTTACAGCATTCACTCTACAGTTGTAAGGCCCTATAACATGTGTTTTATCTTTAGTTAAATTCAGTTTTCCTGAAAAACAAAACATTTTCTAAATCCATAACAATTCTTAAACCACATCAGGAGACCACTTTTGAGGTCTGAAAACAATCTATATAAAGAAAATGCAGGGTGGAGTTGCCCTTTAATTCAATTGCAGGCCTAGAAAGGGACCGCTGTGTTTGGCTGGTGGTGTTTTTGTACAGTGTAGGTTACATATGGTGGCAGAGTTGACTAAATAAATGCCCTATAATTGATCCAAATCGTCATGATATCATTCTGCCAGGTGGGCCTAGTTTGCAGTCAACATTTACAGTACCAGTCAAAAGTTTGGATGCATCGACTCATTCAAGAGTTGTTCTTTATTTTTACTATTTTCTACATTGTAGAGTAATAGTGAAGACATCAAAACTATGAAATAACACATATGGAATCACAAAGCAACCAAAAAAGTTTTAAACAAATCAAAATATATTTCAGATTCTAGATTGTTGGAAGTAGACATCCTTTGTCTTGATGACAGCTTTGCACACTATTGGCATTCTCTTAATCAGATTCACCTGAAATGCGTTTCCAACAGTCTTGAAGGAGTTCCCACATATGCTGAGCACTTGTTAGCTGCGTTTCCTTCACTCTGCGGCTAACGTGTCCCAAACCATCTCAATTGGGTTGAGGTCGGTGATTGTGGAGGCCAAGTCATCTGATACAGTACTCCATCACTCTCCTTCTTGGTAAAATAGCCCTTACACAGCCTGGAGGTGTGTTGGGTCATTGTCCTGTTGAAAAAAATAAATGACAGTCCCACTAAGTGCAAACCAGATGGGATGGTGTATCACTGCAGAATACTGTGGTTTAAGTGTGCCTTGAATTCATAATAAATTACAGACAGCGTCATCAGCAAAGCACCCCCACACCATCACACCTCCTCCTCCACGCTTCACGGTGGGAACCACACATGCCGAGATCACCTGTTCACCTACTCTGCGTCTCACAAAGACACAGTGGTTGGAAACAACAATCTCAAATTTGGACCCATCAGACCAAAGGACAGATTTACACTGGTCTATTGTCCAACGCTTGTGTTTCTTGGCCAAAGCAAGTCTCTTCTTATTATTGGTGTCCTTTAGTAGTGGTTTCTATCCAGTAATTCAACCATGAAGGCCTGATTCACGCAGTCTCCTCTGAACATTTGATGGTGAGATGTGTCTGTTTCTTGAGCTGTGAAGCATTTATTTGGGCTGCAATTTCTGAGGCTGGTAACTCTAATGAATCCTCTGCAGCAGTGGTAACTCTGGGTCTTCCTTTCCTGTGGCGGTCCTCATGAGAGCCAGTTTCATCATAGTGCTTAATGGTTTTTGCAACTGCACCTGAAGAAACATTCATGAAATGTTCCGGATTGACTGACTTTCAAGTCTCAATGTAATGATGCTTCTCTTTGCTTATTTGAGCTATTCTTGTCAACATATGGACTTGGTCTTTTACCAAATTTTCACGACTTCCACCCGAAGTTGGTCCCTCTCCTTGTTCGGCGGCGATCGGCATTCGACGTCACCGGCTTTCTAGCCATTGCCTATCCACTTTTCATTTTCCATTTGTTTTGTCTTTGTTTTCTACACATCTGGTTTCTATTCCCCAATTATATGTTCTTTATTTAACCCTCTGTTTCCACCATGTTTATGTGCGTGTGTCACGCCTTGGTTTTAGTATTTTGTGTTTTAGTTTATTAGTTAGTCAGGCCAGGGTGTGACATGGGTTTATTGTTTGTTGTATTCGTAGTGGGGTTTTTTAGTTATTGGGATTGTAGCTGATTAGGGGTGTGTGTTACTTAGGTTTGGCTGCCTGAGGCGGTTCTCAATCAGAGTCAGGTGATTCTCGTTGTCTCTGATTGGGAACCGTATTTAGGTAGCCTGGGTTTCGCTTTGTATTTCGTGGGTGATTGTTCCTGTCTCTGTGTTAGTTTCACCAGTCAGGCTGTAATAGGTTTCACGTTCCGTTTGTTGTTTTGTATTCATTAGTTATTCATGTATAGTTCGTTTGTTTGTTTCACTAATAAACATGAGTAACCTACACGCTGCATTTCGGTCCAACTTTCTTTGCGACAAACGAAGAACGCCG
>NW_027016587.1:0-15581 GCF_036934945.1 Oncorhynchus masou masou | reverse complement strand
AGAGGTGTTCTAGGCCCTCTCCTATTCTCGCTATACACCAAGTCACTTGGCTCTGTCATAACCTTACATGAGTCTCTCCTATCATTGCTATGCAGACGACACACAATTAATCTTCTGATGACCAGGTGGCAGATAGCATCTCTGCATGTCTGGCAGACATATCAGTGTGGATGACGGATCACCACCTCAAGCTGAACCTCGGCAAGACGGAGCTGCTCTTCCTCCCGGGAAGGACTCAGTTCCATGATCTCGCCATCACGGTTGACAACTCCATTGTGTCCTCCTCCCAGAGCGCTAAGAACCTTGGCGTGATCCTGGACAACACCCTGTCGTTCTCAACCAACATCATGGCGGTGGCCCGTTCCTGTAGGTTCATGCTCTACAACATTCGCAGAGTACGACCCTGCCTCACACAGGAAGCGGCGAGGTCCTAATCCAGGCACTTGTCATCTCCCGTCTGGTTACTGCAACTCGCCTGTTGGCTGGGCTCCCTGCCTGTGCCATTAAACCCCTACAACTCATCCAGAACGCCGCAGCCCGTCTGGTGTTCAACCTTCCAAGTTCTCTCCCGTCACCCCGCTCCTCCGCTCTCTCCCACTGGCTTCCAGTTGAAGCTCGCATCCGCTACAAAGACCATGGTGCTTGTCTACGGAGCTGTGAGGGAACGGCACCGCAGTACCTCCAGGCTCTGATCAGGCCCTACACCCAAGCAAGGGCACTGCGTTCATCCACCTCCTGGCCTGCTCGCCTCCCTACCACTGAGGGAAGTACAGTTCCCGCTCAGCCCAGTCAAAACTGTTGCTGCTCTGGCCCCCAATGGTGGAACAAACTCCCTCACGACGCCAGGACAGCGGAGTCAATCACCACCTTCCGGAGACACCTGAAACCCCACCTCTTCAAGGAATACCTAGGATAGGATAAGTAATCCTTCTCACCCCCCCTCCCCCCTAATGATTTAGATGCACTATTGTAAAGTGGCTGTTCCACTGGATGTCAGAAGGTGAATTCACCAATTTGTAAGTCGCTCTGGATAAGAGCGTCTGCTAAATGACTTAAATGTAATATAAATGTCCCGAAGCCACCCCTTTGTTGTCTTGGCTATGTTCTTAGGGTTGCTGTCCTGTTGGAAGGTGAATCTTTGCACCAGTCTGAGGTCCTGAGCATTCTGGAGCAGGATTCCTCTGTACTTTGCTCCATTCATCTTTCCCTCCGTTCATCCCCACAGCATGATGCTGCCACCAGCATGCTTCACCATAGGGATGATGCCTGGTTTCCTCCAGACGTTCAATCTTGGTTTCATCAGACCAGAGAACCTTGCTGTTATATGCCTTTTACTGAGGAGTGGCTTCCATCTGGCCTCTACCATAAAGGCCTGATTGGTGGAGTGTTGAATAGATGGTTGTTCTTCTGGAAGGTTCTACCATCTCCACAAAGGAACCATCGGGTTCTTGGTCACCACTCCCTGACCAAGGCCCTTCTCCTCCGATTACTCAGTTTGGCTGTGCGGCCAGCTCTAGGAAGAGTCTTGGTGGTTCCAAACTTCTTCTATTGAAGAATGATGGAGGCCACTGTGTTCTTGGGGACCTTCAATGTTTTGGTCACACTTCCCCAGATCTGTGCCTTGACACATTCCTGTCTCGGAGCTCTATGGACAGACTTCATGGCTTGGTCAATGATCAATGGAAACAGGATGCACCTGAGCTACATTTTGAGTCTCAGAGCAAGGGGTCTGAATACTTAAGTAAATATGGTATTTCTGTTTTTATTTTTAATAGATTAGGAAATATTTCTAAAAAACCTGTTTTCGCTTCATCATTATGGGGTATTGTGTGTAAAATTTAATTTAATTTGTCACATACACATGGTTGTAGATGTTAATGCGAGTGTAATAAATACTTGTGCTTCTAGTTCCGACAATGCAGTAATAACAAGTAATCCAAAACTACTGTCTTATACACACAAGTGTAAGGGGGATAAAGAATATGTACATAAAGATGAATGAGTGATGGTACAGAGCAGTATAGGTAAGATACAGTAGATGGTATCGAGTACAGCATATACTTTTAGAATAAGGCTGTAACGAAACAAAATGTGGAAAAAGTCTAAGGATTTGAATACATTCTGAATGCACTATATATATATTTCTTTATTGTTTTCTCCTAACCCTACCACCCCTCCCTAATTATAGTAAACTAATGGACAACAATACTTAGGCTACTTCAGCTAATACATACTATATACAATTTTCTGACAAGAAACAAAGTGAACTATAATATAAAATATTGGAAGGTTGAACAGCCAACAAAACAACAATTAACCATAGTACACAGCACAAAGCAACGCAAAACACTAACACACAGACAAATGTCAAATCTCCATCACACAGTTTTAAAAACACACAACATTCACAACATAACATATTGTTAACCTTCTACAGGTTAACAGAAACTAAAACCACCAAAACGTAACAGATTAACCTGTTCATTCGTCACAAACAGCAAAGTTAACCCTCTCCAGCCCCTTCTCCATCCATTGTATTTCTGAGACCCACCTGAGAACATGAATATTAACACTCAGCAGATTCACGCTCGTCTTGCTTTCCCGTCCACTTTTGCAGCTCTCTGTCCCTGGGGCTGATGACTGCACTGAGCACCTCACACACACAGCTCTCTGTCCCTGGGGCTGATGACTGCACCTGAGCACGCTCACACACACAGCTCTCTGTCCCTGGGGCTGATGACTGCACTGAGGCACACCTCACACACACAGCTCTCTGTCCCTGGGGCTGATGACTGCACTGAGCCACGCCTCACACACACAGCTCTCTGTCCCTGAGGCATGACTGCACTGAGCACGCCTCACACACACAGCTCTCTGTCCCTGGGGCTGATGACTGCACTGAGCACACCTCACACACACAGCTCTCTGTCCTGGGGCTGATGACTGCACTGAACACACCTCACACACAGCTCTGTCCCTGGGGCTGATGACTGCACTGAGCACGCCTCACACACACAGCTCTCTGTCCCTGGGGCTGATGACTGCACTGAGCACGCCTCACACACACAGCTCTCTGTCCCTGGGGCTGATGACTGCACCTGAACACACCTCACACACACAGCTCTCTGTCCCTGGGGCTGATGACTGCACTGAACACACTCACACACACAGCTCTCTGTCCCTGGGGCTGATGACTGCACTGAGCACGCCTCACACACAGCTCTCTGTCCCTGGGGCTGATGACTGCACTGTGCACGCCTCACACACACAGCTCTCTGTCCCTGGGGCTGATGAGTGCCTGGCACGCCACACACAGCTCTCTGTCCCTGGGGCTGATGACTGCACTGAGCACGCCTCACACACACAGCTCTCTGTCCCTGGGGCTGATGACTGCACTGAGCACACCTCACACACACAGCTCTCTGTCCCTGAGGCTGATGACTGCACTGAGCACGCCTCACACACACACAGCTATCTGTCCCTGGGGCTGATGACTGCACTGAGCACGCCTCACACACAGCTCTCTGTCCCTGGGCTGATGACTGCACTGAGCTCCACTGAGCACGCCTCACACACATACAGCTCTCTGCCCCTGGGGCTGATGACTGCACTGAGCACGCCTCACACACAGCTCTCTGTCCTTGGGCTGATGACTGCACTGAGCACGCCTCACACACAGCTCTCTGTCCTTGGGCTGATGACTGCACTGAGCACGCCTCACACACAGCTCTCTGTCCTTGGGCTGATGACTGCACTGAGCTCCACTGAACATGCCTCACACAAACATAACACCTCCAAAGCTCACAGTCCTGACCGCCCAGCATGAGAACCCAACCACAACACCAACCCCCTGTTTCTTCCTCCCCTCGATCCCACAGCTAGACTCCCACAATAGACTCTGGAAGGTACAGCTTCAGAATCCATCCCATAAATCAAGTACAGGAGAAACGCCTCAAAGTACAGCAGCCAAACATTGTATTTATTTATTTATTTTACTAGGCAAGTCAGTTAAGAACAAATTCTTATTTTCAATGGAACAGTGGGTTACAGTGGGTTAACTGCCTGTTCAGGGGCAGAATGACAGATTTGTACCTTGTCAGCTTGGGGATTTGAACTTGCAACCTTTGGTTACTAGTCCAACGCTCCTAGGGCTACCTAGGCTACCCTGTCGCCCAATACATTATGCGCTGTAGCACTCAGCAGCTCAGCCTCTGACTTCACTTTGTACGTGCTATGTGCTTCATAAATTCCATTTATACCACTCTGTCTGCACCCCACCCCCAGGCACAGCTATCGCACACAGAAATTAGCAGCCATTTAATTAACCAGCTGCAAAGAGTAGCTAGCACCCAGCCCACACTCTATTGAGTCCTGTCAAACAGCATCCCACAAAAGGCCCAGAGATGGTCATAAAGGATGCAGACAGAGAGAGTGGCAAAGCTCCAATTAAAATATGAAACAACTAAAGCACTATGTGATGAAGTGCTAGGGACGAATCACTGAGGAAGTAGAACATTCGGACTGCCATTAACAAAGCCATGCCTAGTCTCTCTTGTATTACTGTAAATGGAAGGCTGAGAGATTTAAGAATGAAGAATCATTAGAATCAGAGTGGGAGGATGTACATAGATAGACATAGTGGTGTGTCTCCATCACTGATATACAGCACAAGGAGGTTGGACTTTATTTGCTTCAGGGTGGGGACATTAATACGATACATAAACAGACAAATGTCCATTATAAGGGACCTAGAGTTACATCATATCATCATGGAGATGATATGACATCACAGTGAATTTTGTCTGCGCAGTCCTGTGAGAAGAAGAATCATACAGCTAGATACTGTAAGCCATTCAGATGAGTAGCGTAAAGCCTTCTTAGCAGGATGAAAGTCAGATCAGGCTACAGGAGGAGTAAACAGGCCATGGCCTTTCCTGCCTTCTCTCCTGTCTGACTGCCACATGAGAGTAAACAGGCCATGGCCTTTCCTGCCTTCTCTCCTGTCTGACTGCCTACATGAGGAGTAAACAGGCCATGGCCTTTCCTGCCTTCTCTCCTGTCTGACTGCCTACAGGAGGAGTAAACAGGCCATGGCCTTTCCTGCCTTCTCTCCTGTCTGACTGCCTACAGGGAGGAGTAAACAGGCCATGGCCTTTCCTGCCTTCTCTCCCTGTCTGACTGCCTACAGGAGGAGTAAACAGGCCATGGCCTTTCCTGCCTTCTCTCCTGTCTGACTGCCTACAGGAGAGTAAACAGGCCATGGCCTTTCCTGCCTTCTCCTGTCTGACTGCCTACAGGGAGGAGTAAACAGGCCATGGCCTTTCCTGCCTTCTCTCCTGTCTGACTGCCTACATGAGGAGTAAACAGGCCATGGCCTTTCCTGCCTTCTCTCCTGTCTGACTGCCTACAGGAGGAGTAAACAGGCCATGGCCTTTCCTGCCTTCTCTCCTGTCTGACTGCCTACAGGGAGGAGTAAAGCAGGCCATGGCCTTTCCTGCCTTCTCTCCTGTCTGACTGCCTACAGGAGGAGTAAACAGGCCATGGCCTTTCCTGCCTTCTCTCCTGTCTGACTGCCTACAGGAGGAGTAAACAGGCCATGGCCTTTCCTGCCTTCTCTCCTGTCTGACTGCCTACAGGAGGAGTAAACAGGCCATGGCCTTTCCTGCCTTCTCTCCTGTCTGACTGCCTACAGGAGGAGTAAACAGGCCATGGCCTTTCCTGCCTTCTCTCCTGTCTGACTGCCTGCTGTACTGCAGCTTGGAGTGAGACTGCAGCTCCAGGCATTAGAAAAGTGGAAGTAATTCTTTAATGTCGGAAAGATCAGAACCAAGGCTAAGCAAGGATCTCCTGCTCCAATACACACAGCCGGGGCGGCAGGGTAGCCTAGTGGGTAGCCTAGTGGTTAGAGTGTTGGACTAGTAACCGGAAGGTTGCAAGTTCAAACCCCCGAGCTGACAAGGTACAAATCTGTCGATCTGCCCCTGAACAGGCAGTTAACCCACTGTTCCTAGGCCGTCATTGAAAATAAGAATTTGTTCTTAACTGACTTGCCTGGTAAAATAAAATAAATAAATAAAAATTACATGAAGAGCAATGACAGGTATGGGCCATATTTAAATCTATATATTTTACCTTTATTTAACTAGGCAAGTCAGTTAAGAACAAATTATATTCACAATGACCAGCCTGAGGACATTGACAGGTATGGGCCATAAAGTCAGTTACATGACCAGCCTGAGGACATCGACAGGTATGGGCCATACAGTCAGTTACATGACCAGCCTGAGGACATTGACAGGTATGGGCCATACAGTAGGTTACATGACCAGCCTGAGGACATTGACAGGTATGGGCCATACAGTCGGTTACATGACCAGCCTGAGGACATTGACAGGTATGGGCCATACAGTAGGTTACATGACCAGCCTGGGGACATCGACAGGTATGGGCTATACAGTCAGTTACATGACCAGCCTGAGGACATTGACAGGTATGGGCCATACAGTCAGTTACATGACCAGCCTGAGGACATTGACAGGTATGGGCCATACAGTAGGTTACATGACCAGCCTGGGGACATCGACAGGTATGGGCCATACAGTCGGTTACATGACCAGCCTGAGGACATTGACAGGTATGGGCCATACAGTCAGTTACATGACCAGCCTGAGGACATTGACAGGTATGGGCCATACAGTCAGTTACATGACCAGCCTGAGGACATTGACAGGTATGGGCCATACAGTCAGTTACATGACCAGCCTGAGGACATTGACAGGTATGGGCCATACAGTCGGTTACATGACCAGCCTGAGGACATTGACAGGTATGGGCCATACAGTCAGTTACATGACCAGCCTGAGGACATTGACAGGTATAGGCCATACAGTCGGTTACATGACCAGCCTGAGGACATTGACAGATATTGGCCATACAGTAGGTTACATGACCAGCCTGAGGACATCGACAGGTATGGGCTATACAGTAGGCTACATGACCAGCCTGAGGACATTGACAGGTATGGGCTATACAGTAAGCTACATGACCAGCCTGAGGACATTGACAGGTATGGGCCATACAGTCAGTTACATGACCAGCCTGAGGACATTGACAGGTATGGGCCATACAGTCAGTTACATGACCAGCCTGAGGACATTGACAGGTATGGGCCATACAGTAGGTTACATGACCAGCCTGAGGACATTGACAGGTATGGGCCATACAGTAGGTTACATGACCAGGTATGAGTAATTGAAGTCTGGTTGGTTAATGGTCATGGTCATTAATAATGGTCATTACTGCATCAGGAGAACCTATTCTAGGCGTTTCGAGGTAAACACTAGTCTGACTTTAGCCTGGAGCCTGTTTTTAGCGTAAGGGATGAGCTTTATTAAGAGGATCCATTTTACAGGATCTCACAAAAAAACTACCAAAATAACTCAAACACTCATGGCTTTTAGCAGTAAAACACATGTTGATCAAATCAGCAACATTGTGAGGTTAGCAAGGTCAGATGTACAACAATTAGTAGATGATACTGTAGTGTGGCTATAGAGAGGAAATACGTGCATTTGCTGATCTGGCAACAGAAACTGTGGGCCAGAGAGAAAGACAAGCAGGCAGGATATGGCCCTCACCTTTGAGCCTGTGGAAGTGGACGGGGACATCCTCTTGATGCTCTTGCTGTCCTCCTCTGTGGACTCACTGCGCACCGTGGGGGGTCATTGTCGGCCAGCCAATCCAGAAGCCACCTTTTGCTCTCAGAGGCCATCATGGCGGCCTGTAGGGTGCTGAGGTCCTTGCTCCCGGCTGGGGCCTAGGCCGGGGACGGTGGTCCGGAGTCAGTTTGGACACATGGTCCTTAATCCTGACCTTGCCAGGAGAGGTGTCATCAAACTCGATGGTGAAGGCGTGAGGTGAGGCGTGGCCCTGGCGCTACTGGCGGTGGTAGCAGCAGCCCCCTCAGTGTCTTTAGTAGGGATTTCATGAATGCTGTCCTCAGCCATCTGAGACTCCTTGGTAGGAATCTCAAAGTAGCTGGGCTCAGGACCCAGACCATCCTCCATAGGCCTCTCACTCCTCTTAGGCTCTCTGCCATCTGTAGGTTCACAAAGAGGAGAACACTGGGGATCAGTATCTAGAGGTCAGAGGTTACGTCCTAAAATGGGCCGCCTAGCTGGGCCTGTTCTGAGTTCACTGATGGTGCTCCAAGAACTGCAGGTCTATGGCTCCTGCAGACCACAGCCCTCTCTTTATTTATGTAACCCATGACCAGGCAAGTCACAAATGCATGACTTTCTTGTAATGACACCACCAAAAGGCTATGTGCATCCTGGTGACAGGGGCAGTGGGATTAAAATCTAAAATATAGGACAAAACACACATCACTGACAAGACACTACCATTACATATAAAGAGAGGTCAAGACACAACACACACAGAAAGCACACAATGGCTGGATGCCTATACAGGCACACAACATGGCAGCAGCACAACATGGTAGCAGCACAAATACAGTACAAAACATTATTGGGCACAGACAATAGCACAAATGCAAGAAGACAATACATCATGTACAGCCACAACTGTCAGTAAGAAGGGTTGGAGATAAAATGGTCCAGTTTGAGTGTTTGTTGCAGCTCGTTCCAGTCTCTAGCTGCAGCGAAATGAAAAGACGAGCGACCCAGGAATGTGTGTGCTTTGGGGACCTTTAATAAAATGTGACTGGAAGGAATGGGTGTTGTATGTAGAGGATGAGGGCTGCAGTAGCTATCTCAGATAGGGGGGAGTGAGGCCTAAGAGTGTTTTATAAACAAGCATCAACCAGTGTGACTTGCGATGAGCATACAGAGATGACCAGTTTACAGAGGAGTATAGTGTGCAGTGACGTGTCCTATAAGGAGCATTGGTGGCAAAACAGGTCAGGCTGTGCTGGAGCCCAGGCAGACAGGCACAAAGCCATGTAGTGTAACTTACTTAATAATGATTGTGTAACTTCCTTTGATTATGTGGCAAGGCATTATGGCATATGTGTAGACCATCTAGTTTATACATATGACAAAGTGAGCAGCTGAGTTGTTCTTGGAAAGTACAAGTTAGTTTTGTACATTTCCTCTCATTTCCTCTATGTAGTAAGGGAACAATATCAAAGTCAAATATTCAAAGTATAATACCTACTGGGATTCAGGAGCCCCCAATGAGGCCACATCTTTCTCGGAAGTTATATCTTTCAATTCAACTTGAAAGTAAGTCATGTTTGTATATCTTTGAAAACAGATAAGCTCCTGAAAGCATGACTGCAAATATCTGTGGCTTTCAACAAAGTAAAAAATGGAGTGAAATGAGACATAACGTTGTCCATTTAGAGAACTATATTCAAACTGATACCCCTTGCATCAGGTCCTAGATTATAGTCCCCAACAGGTCTGGTGGTCAATAAGGCTTTCAGGTTTCATCCTATCAAAGAAATACCCACTGCTTCCACAAACAAGACCACCACAACTTCATCTTAGAACCTCCCTTTTTTTAAATAAATACTACCACCCTTCCTCTAAAGATTTCATGATGAATCATGTGACTCAATTCTAAAGCACTGAGGGTCACGTGTGGTCATTCATTTAACAGGAACACTGTACATTAGAGCAGTGGTTCCCAAATATTCTTCGGTTACAATACCACCAACTGAATTTTGATTTGTCCTGAAGTACCGCCCAGCATTTTACTAACAGGTCTATGGTCTGATTCACCTAAGTTATTCCTCTGCGGATAGGCTAAGTACCTCCATAGATAGGCCAAGTACCTGCGGATAGGCTAAGTACCCCCTGCTGGATAGGCCAAGACCCCAGGGGTCATTAGAGTACATGAGACACACACACATTAATAACGAACAACACCCATATTAATATATATTCCTGACAGAGAGCATTACTAATGAACACCCATATTAATACAGATACCCTGACAGAGCATTACTAACAACACCTATATTAATACATATTCCTGGCAGAGCATTACTAACAGCCACCCATATTAATACATATTCCTGACAGATCATTACTAACAAAACTATATTAATACATATTCCTGACAGAGCATTACTAACACCCATATTAACACATATTCCTGACAGAGCATTACTAACACCACCCATAATAATACATATCCTGACAGACATCATTACTAACAACACCCATACTAATACATATTTATGACAGAGCATTACTAACAACACCCATATTAATACATATTCCTGGCAGAGCATTACTAACAACACCCATATTAATACATATTCCTGGCAGAGCATTACTAACAACACCCATATTAATACATATTCCTGACAGAGCATTACTAACAACACCCATATTAATACATATTCCTGACAGAGCATTACTAACAACACCCATAAATACATATTCCTGACAGAGCATTACTAACACCACCATATTAATACATATTCATGACAGAGCATTACTAACACCACCCATATTAATACATATTCCTGGCAGAGCATTACTAACAACACCCATATTAATACATATTCCTGACAGAGCATTACTAACAACACCCATAGTAATACAAATTCCTGGGTAGAGCATTACTAACAACACCCATAGTAATACATATTTATGACAGAGCATTACTAACACCACCCATATTAATACATATTCCTGACAGAGCATTACTAACAACACCCATATTAATACATATTCCTGACAGAGCATTAATAACACCCATATTAATACATATTCCTGACAGAGCATTACTAACACCCATATTAATACATATTCCTGACAGAACATTA
This sequence comes from Oncorhynchus masou masou, assembly GCF_036934945.1. Lineage (NCBI taxonomy): Eukaryota > Metazoa > Chordata > Actinopteri > Salmoniformes > Salmonidae > Oncorhynchus > Oncorhynchus masou. The sequence goes on along the minus strand of NW_027016587.1, from coordinate 4,780 downwards.
CTAACAACACCCATATTAATACATATTCCTGACAGAACATTACTAACAACACCCATATTAATACATATTCCTGACAGAGCATTACTAACAACACCCATACTAATACATATTTATGACAGAGCATTACTAACACCACCCATGTTAATACAAATTCATGACAGAGCATTAATAACAACACACATATTAATACATATTTATGACAGAGCATTACTAACACCACCCATATTAATACATATTCCTGACAGAGCATTAATAACACCACCCATATTAATACATATTCCTGACAGAGCATTACTAACACCCATATTAATACATATTCCTGGCAGAGCATTACTAACACCACCCATACTAATACATATTCCTGACAGAGCATTACTAACACCACCCATATTAATACATATTCCTGACAGAGCATTACTAACACCACCCATATTAATACATATTCCTGACAGAGCATTACTAACAACACACATATTAATACATATTCCTGGCAGAGCATTACTAACACCACCCATATTAATACATATTCCTGACAGAGCATTACTAACACCACCCATATTAATACATATTCCTGACAGAGCATTACTAACAACACCCATATTAATACATATTCCTGGCAGAGCATTACTAACAACACCCATATTAATACATATTCCTGACAGAGCATTACTAACAACACACATATTAATACATATTCCTGGCAGAGCATTACTAACAACACCCATATTAATACATATTCCTGACAGAGCATTACTAACACCACCCATATTAATACATATTCCTGGCAGAGCATTACTAACACCACCCATATTAATACATATTCCTGGCAGAGCATTACTAACAACACCCATATTAATACATATTCCTGACAGAGCATTACTAACAACACCCATATTAATACATATTCCTGGCAGAGCATTACTAACACCACCCATATTAATACATATTCCTGGCAGAGCATTACTAACAACACCCATATTAATACATATTCCTGGCAGAGCATTACTAACAACACCCATATTAATACATATTCCTGACATAGCATTACTAACAACACAAAAATATAAATACATATTCCTGGCAGAGCATTACTAACACCACCCATATTAATACATATTCTTGACAGAGCATTACTAACAACACCCATATTAATACATATTCCTGACAGAGCATTACTAACACCACCCATATTAATACATATTCCTGACAGAGCATTACTAACACCACCCATATTAATACATATTCCTGACAGAGCATTACTAACACCACCCATATTAATACATATTCCTGACAGAGCATTACTAACACCACCCATATTAATACATATTCCTGACAGAGCATTACTAACACCACACATATTAATACATATTCCTGACAGAGCATTACTAACACCACCCATATTAATACATATTCCTGACAGAGCATTACTAACACCACCCATATTAATACATATTCCTGACAGAGCATTACTAACAACACACATATTAATACATATTCCTGGCAGAGCATTACTAACACCACCCATATTAATACATATTCATGACAGAGCATTAATAACAACACACATATTAATACATATTTATGACAGAGCATTACTAACACCACCCATAGTAATACATATTCCTGACAGAGCATTACTAACAACACACATATTAATACATATTCCTGACAGAGCATTACTAACAACACCCAAATTAATACATATTCCTGACAGAGCATTACTAACAACACCCATATTAATACATATTCCTGGCAGAGCATTACTAACAACACCCATATTTAATACATATTCCTGACAGAGCATTACGAACAACACCTATATTAATACATATTCCTGGCAGAGCATTCATTAACACCACCCATATTAATACATATTCCTGCGAGCATTACTAACAACACCATAGCTTAATATATATTCCTAAGTAGAGCATTACTAACAACACCATATTAATACATATTCCTGGCAGACATTACTAACAGTAACACCATAGTTGGTCACATATTCCCTGACAGAGCAGTTACTAACACCACCCTAATACATATTCCTTATAATGAGTACACAACAACACTGATATTATATATTCCAGATGAGAGCATACTAACAACACCCATATTAATACATATTCTGGCAGAGCATTACTAACACCACCATATTAATACATATTCCTTGCAGAGCATTACTAACAACAATCTATATTAGTTTATATATTCCTTGGCAGAGCATTACTAACACCACCATACATAATACATATTCCTGATTGGTTACTTACACACTACCCCATATTAATACATATTCCTGACAGAGCATTACTAACACCACCCATATTAATACATATTCCTGACAGAGCATTACTAACACCACCCATATTAATACATATTCCTGACAGAGCATTACTAACACCACACATATTAATACATATTCCTGGCAGAGCATTAATAACAACACACATATTAATACATATTTATGACAGAGCATTACTAACACCACCCATATTAATACAAATTCATGACAGAGCATTAATAACACCACCCATGTTAATACAAATTCATGACAGAGCATTAATAACAACACACATATTAATACATATTTATGACAGAGCATTACTAACAACACCCATATTAATACAAATTTATGATAGAGCATTACTAACACCACCCATGTTAATACAAATTCATGACAGAGCATTAATAACAACACACATATTAATACATATTTATGACAGAGCATTACTAACACCACCCATATTAATACAAATTTATGACAGAGCATTACTAACACCACCCATGTTAATACAAATTCATGACAGAGCATTAATAACAACACACATATTAATACATATTTATGACAGAGCATTACTAACAACACCCATATTAATACATATTCCTGACAGAGCATTACTAACACCACCCATATTAATACATATTCCTGACAGAGCATTTACTAACACCACCCATAGGTCATCTAATGTACAGTACATTTAATTAATCATGTCCTAGAGTAGCTCATCTAATATACTGTACATTTAATTAATCATGTTCTCTCGTAGCTCATCTAATGTACTGAAACATGTGTGCATGCATCTGATCATCTTGCCAACATTTGGAACATATAATTTCATACTTCAGATGTGATGAGGCGGCAGGGTAGCCTAGTGGTTAGAGTTTTGGACTATTAACCGGAAGGTTGTGAGTTCAAACCCCCGAGCTGACAAGGTACAAATCTGTCGTTCTGCCCCTGAACAGGCAGTTAACCCACTGTTCCTAGGCCGTCATTGAAAATAAGAATTTGTTTTTAACTTACTTGCCTGGTTAAATAAAGGTAAAAAAAGAAATGAGGTCAAGTAGGTTCTTACCTGCTGCAGAGCTGTCATGCTTCTTCCCACACGTCTTGGTCTCCTGTTTGAAGGAGTTCTCGTCGTCTGCGTCCCCATCCCCCCACCAAGATGGCTGTCCATACAGAGGTGTTCCCCGGTGCGATGTTGCTATGTCCCCTATAACACAAACACAAGAGGTTTCACACAATTTAGATTTAATGGATGACATTCGTCAAGGGGTGTTTGACTGTTCCTGAGCAGCTGCACTGTGTCTTTTTGTAAGGGGTGCGACCTGGCGGCAGAGAAGTCAGACGCAGGAGAGAAATAACTGTTTCCAACAGCGCAGTTTATTTACAAAATCCAGCAGAAAACAGAATAATAAAATAAATGGGTCCATAACCCAGCACACACCAGGACAGACGTTCACAAACACTACAATAAACAATCACCCACAAGGACATGAGGGGGAACAGAGGGGTAAACACACACCAGGACAGACGTTCACAAACACTACAATAAACAATCACCCACAAGGACATGAGAGGGAACAGAGGGGTAAACACACACCAGGACAGATGTTCACAAACACTACAATAAACAATCACCCACATGGACATGAGGGGGAACAGAGGGGTAAACACACACCAGGACAGACGTTCACAAACACTACAATAAACAATCACCCACAAGGACATGAGGGGGAACAGAGGGGTAAACACACAACATGTAATTGATGTGATTGGAACCAGGTGTGATGGAAGACAAGAAAAAACCAAAGGAAAATGAAAAGACGATCAGCAATGGCCGAACGCCGCCGAACAAGAAGAGGGACCAACTTCGGCGCAAGTCGTGTCACTTTTAATTCATCTGTCCTGGATGACGGGACTTGGAGCAATGGTTTGGCTTTAGCCGTTCCCTGACCTACATTACCCAATCAGCAGAATAATGAGGGACAAACCCATCAACACCAACCTCTGCTCCACAATCTAACTACCTTCTCCTCTCCCCACTGCCAAAGCCTTGATTTTCTAACTACCTTCTCCTCTCCCAGCTGCAAAAGGCCTGACCTTCTAACTACCTTCTCCTCTCCCCACTTTGGCTTCACCCAGATGGGATGTTTATATGGGTGTGACTTTACAGACTTTAGTTGAAGCAAGGTCTGGGACACAATGTGTAGGCCCATTTACTGCCAACTATGTCACAAACGCAAAATGGAACCCAATATTCACTTCGGGCTGCAGTGTAAGCAAGCACTGACTTTGCATATGAAGAAAACCCAAATAATGCACTAATTGCAGTGTGCATTCACAGAAGACTGTGTTCAAAATGCATATATGCCTATTATTGCTACAAGATTAGTGACAAGCCTATAAATGCTGCAAGATTGGTTAGGAGTTTTGCCTGCCTGCATAACATATCCAGTTAACCTATGGTGGTGTGCTGCAGAGAGGAAAGGGAACATACAG
>NW_027016586.1:0-15579 GCF_036934945.1 Oncorhynchus masou masou | reverse complement strand
TAATACCAGGGTATATCTGGTGGTCTGTCTCTCATCACTAGCATAATACCAGGGTATATCTGGTGGTCTGTCTCTCATCACTGCCATAATACCAGGGTATATATCTCTGGTGGTCTGTCTCCTCATCACTGCATAATACCAGGGTAGTATCTGGTGGTCTGTCTCCATAATACCAGGGTATATCTGAGTGGTCTGTCTCCTCATCACTAGTTACATAATACCAGGGTATATCTGGTGGTCTGTCTCCTCATCACTACATACAATACCAGGGTATATCTGGTGGTCTGTCTCCTCATCAATACTACATAATACCAGGGTATATCTGGTGGTCTGTCTCCTCATCACTACATAACACCAGGGTATATCTGGTGGTCTGTCTCCCTCATCACCAGCATGATACCAGGGATATCTGCGGTCTGTCTCCTCAGCTACCACCCACACACCAGGTATATCTGGTGGTCTTGGCCCCCATAATACCAGGGTATATCTGGCGGCCTGTCTCCTCATCGCTACATAATACCAGGGTATATCTGGTGGTCTGTCTCTGCTCTGACTACATAATACCAGGGTATATCTGGTGGTCTGTCTCCTCATCGCTACATAATACCAGGGTACATCTGGCGGTCTGTCTCCTCAGCTACATAATACCAGGGTATATCTGGTGGTCTTGCCCCTCATCACTACATAATACCAGGGTATATCTGGTGGTCTGTCTCCTCACCACTCAGCTACATAATACCAGCGTATATCTGGTGGTCTGTCTCCTCATCGACTACATAATACCAGGGTATATCTGGTGGTCTGTCTCCATCACTCACTACATAATACCAGGGTATATCTGGTGGTCTGTCCTCACATCACTCACCCACATAATACCAGGGTATATCTGGTGGTCTCTTGTCTCCATAATACCAGGGTACATCTGGTGCAGTCTGTCTCCTCATCACTAAGCATAACACCAGGGTATATCTGGTAGGTCTGTCTCCTCAATCACTACATAATACCAGGGCATATCTGGTGGTCTGTCTCCTCATCACTACATACCAGGTATATCTGTGGTCTGTCTCCATAATACCAGGGTATATCTGGTGGTCTCCATAATACCAGGGTATATCTGGTGGTCTGTCTCCATAATACCAGGGTATATCTGGTGGTCTGTCTCCTCATCACTACATAATACCAGGGTATATCTGGTGGTCTGTCTCCATAATACCAGGGTGTATCTGGTGGTCTGTCTCCTCATCACTACATAATACCAGGGTATATCTGGTGGTCTGTCTCCTCATCACTAAATAATACCAGGGTATATCTGGTGGTCTGTCTCATTTACATTTACATTTAAGTCATTTAGCAGACGCTCTTATCCAGAGCGACTCACAAATTGGCGAATACACCCGTCTGACATCCAGTGGAACAGCCACTTTACAATAGTGCATCTAAATCATTAAGGGGGGGTGGTGAGAAGGATTACTTATCCTATCCTAGGTATCTCCTTGAAGAGGTGGGGTTTCAGGTGTTCCTCGGCAGGTGGTGATTGACTCCGCTGTCCTCGCGCCGTGAGGGAGTTTGTTCCACCATTGGGGGGCCAGAGCAGCGAACAGTTTTGAACTGGGCTGAGCGGGAACTGTACTTCCTCAATGGTAGGGAGGCGAGCAGCGCCAGAGGTGGGACGAACGCGAGTGCCCTTGCTTGGGTGTAGGGGCCTGATCAGTAGCCTGGAGGTACTGCGGTGCCGCCCTCCTCACAGCTCCGCAGGCAAGCACCATGGTCTTGTAGCGGATGCTGTAGCTTCAACTGGAAGCCAGTGGAGAGAGCGGAGGAGCGGGGTGACGTGGAGGAGAACTTGGGAAGGCTGGACACTCAGGCGGGCTGCGGCAGTCCTGGATGAGCTGTAGGGTTTTCAATGGCACAGGCAGGGAGCCCAGCCAACAGCGTAGCTGCAGTAATCCAGACGGGAGATGACAAGTGCCTGGATTAGGACCTGCGCTCGGGCTCCCTGAAGTGAGGCAGGGGTCGTACTCTGCGGATGTTGTAGAGCATGAACCTCACAGGAACGGGCCACCCTCACGGCATGTTGGTTGGAGAACGAGCAGGGTGTTGTCCAGGATCACGCCAAGGTTCTTAGCGCTCTGGGAGGAGGACACAATGGAGTTGTCAACCGTGATGGCGAGGGCCGTGGAACGGCAGTCCTTCCCCGGGAGGAAGAGCAGCTCCGTCTTGCCGAGGTTCAGCTTGAGGTGGTGATCCGTCATCCACACTGATATGTCTGCCAGACATGCAGAGATGCGGATTCGCCACCTGGTCATCAGAAGGGGGAAAGGAGAAGATTAATTGTGTGTCGTCTGCATAGCAATGATAGGAGAGACCAGGAGGTTATGACAGAGCCAAGTGACTTGGTGTATAGCGAGAATAGGGAGAGGGCCTAGAACAGAGCCCTGGGGACACCAGTGGTGAGAGCGCGTGGCGAGGAGACAGATTCCGCCACGCCACCTGGCAGGAGCGACCTGTCAGGTAGGACGCAATCCAAGCGTGGCCGCGCCGGAGATGCCCAACTCGGAGAGGGTGGAGAGGAGGATCTGATGGTTCACAGTATCGAAGGCAGCCGATAGGTCTAGAAGGATGAGAGCAGAGGAGGAGAGTTAGTTTTAGCAGTGCGTGGAGCGCCTCCGTGATACAGAGAAGAGCAGTCTCAGTTGAATGACTAGTCTTGAAACCTGACTGATTTGGATCAAGAAGGTCATTCTGGAGAGAGATAGGGGAGAGCTGGCCAAGGACGGCACGTTCAAGAGTTTTGGAGAGAAAAGAAAGAAGGGATACTGGTCTGTAGTTGTTGACATCGGAGGGATCGAGTGTAGGTTTTTTCAGAAGGGGTGCAACTCTCGCTCTCTTGAAGACGGAAGGGACGTAGCCAGCGGTCAGGGATGAGTTGATGAGCGAGGTGAGGTAAGGGAGAAGGTCCCCGGAAATGGTCTGGAGAAGAGAGGAGGGGATAGGGTCAAGGGGCAGGTTGTTGGGCGGCCGGCCGTCACAAGAAGCGAGATTTCATCTGGAGAGAGAGGGGAGAAAGAGGTCAGAGCACAGGGTAGGGCAGTGTGAGCAGAACCAGCGGTGTCGCTTGACTTAGCAAACGAGATCGGATGTCGTCGACCTTCTTTTCAAAATGGTTGACGAAGTCATCTGCAGAGAGGGAGGAGGGGGGGAGGGGGAGGAGGATTCAGGAGGGAGGAGAAGGTGGCAAAGAGCTTCCTAGGGTTAGAGGCAGATGCTTGGAATTTAGAGTGGTAGAAAGTGGCTTTAGCAGCAGAGACAGAGGAGGAGGGAGTGAAAGGATGCCAGGTCCGCAGGGAGGCGAGTTTTCCTCCATTTCCGCTCGGCTGCCCGGAGCTCTGTTCTGTGAGCTCGCAATGAGTCATCGAGCCACGGAGCGGAGGGGAGGACCGAGCCGGCCTGGAGGATAGGGGTCATAGAGAGTCAAAGGATGCAGAAAGGGAAGAGAGGAGGGTTGAGGAGGCAGAATCAGGAGAAAGGTTGGAGAAGGTATGAGCAGAGGGAAGAGATGATAGGATGGAAGAGGAAAGAGTAGCGGGGAGAGAGAGCGAAGGTTGGGACAGGCGCGATACCATCCAGTGGGGGCAGTGTGGGAAGTGTTGGATGAGAGCGAGATGATCTATCATGACTATATAATACCAGGTATATCTGGTGGTCTGTCTCTCATGGCTACATAATACCAGGGTATATCTGGTCTGTCTCCTATCACTATATAATACCAGGTATATCTGCAGTCTGTCTCCTCAGCCACATAATACTAGGGTATATCTGGTGGTCTGTCTCTTACTGTCATCTCCAGCAACATAATACCAGGTATATCTGGTGGTCTGTCTCATCACCAGCAACATAATACCAGGGTATATCTGGTGGTCTGTCTCTTATCACTACATAATACCAGGGTATATCCAGGGACTCAAGTCTCTATCTATATAATACCAGGTATATCTGTGGCCTGTCTCCTTATCACTAGCAACATAATACTGTAGGGTATATCTGTGGTCTGTCTCATCACTACATACCAGGGTATATCTGCGGTCTGTCTCCCTCATCATTGCATAATACCAGGGTATATCTGGTGGTCTAGTCTCCTCATCACTACATAATACCAGGGTATATCTGGTGGTCTGTCTCCTCATGACTACATAATACCAGGGTATATCTGGTGGTCTGTCTCTCATCACTACATAATACCAGGGTATATCTGGTGGTCTGTCTCCTCATCACTACATAATACCAGGGTATATCTGGTGGTCTGTCTCCTCATCAGCTACATAATACCAGGGTATATCTGGTGGTCTGTCTCCTCATCACTCAGCACATAATACCAGGGTATATCTGGTGGTCTGTCTCCTCATCACTCAGCCACATAATACCAGGGTATATCTGGTGGTCTGTCTCCATCATGACTACATAATACCAGGGTATATCTGGTGGTCTGTCTCCTCATGACTACATAATACCAGGGTATATCTGGTGGTCTGTCTCCTCATGGCTACATAATACCAGGGTATATCTGGTCTGTCTCCTCATCACTACATAATACCAGGGTATATCTGGTGGTCTGTCTCCTCAGCTACATAAGGGTATATCTGGTGACTGTTCCTCATCACTTCAGCAAATATGAAGGTATTTCAGGGTATATCTGGTGGTCTGTCTCCTCATCACTACATAATACCAGGTATATCTGTGTCTGTCTCATCATGACTACATAATACCAGGGTATATCTGGTGGTCTGTCTCCTCAGCTACATACCAGGTATATCTGTGGTCTGTCTCCTTATCACTATATAATACCAGGGTATATCTGCGGTCTGTCTCCTCATCACTACATAATACCAGGGTATATCTGGTGGTCTGTCTCTCATGACTACATAATACCAGGGTATATCTGCTGGTCTGTCTCCCCATCACTACATAATACCAGGGTGTATCTGGTGGTCTGTCTCCTCATCACTACATAATACCAGAGTATATCTGGTGGTCTGTCCCTCATCACTACATAATACCAGGGTATATCTGGTGGTCTGTCTCCTCATGGCTACATAATACCAGGGTATATCTGGTGGTCTGTCTCCTTCACTACATAATACCAGGTATATCTGGTCTGTCTCTCATCACTACATAATACCAGGTATATTTGGTGGTCTGTCTCATCATGACTACATAATACCAGGGTATATCTGGTGGTCTGTCTCCTCATGACTACATAACACCAGGGTATATTCAGGTCTGTCTCCATAATACCAGGGTATATCTGATGGTCTGTCTCCTCATCACTACATACCAGGTATATCTGGCTGTCTGTCTCCTCATCACTACATAATACCAGGGTATATCTGGTGGTCTTTCTCCTCATGACTACATAATACCAGGGTATATCTGGTGGTCTGTCTCCTCAGCTACATAATACCAGGGTATATCTGGTGGTCTGTCTCCTCATCACTACATAATACCAGGGTATATCTGGTGGTCTGTCTCCTCAATACTACATAATACCAGGGTATATCTGGTGGTCTGTCTCCTCATGGCTACATAATACCAGGTATATCTGGTGGTCTGTCTCTCATCACTACATAATACCAGGGTATATCTGGTGGTCTGTCTCATCATGACTACATAATACCAGGGTATATCTGGTGGTCTGTCTCCTCATGGCTACATAATACCAGGGTATATCTGGTGGTCTGTCTCCTCATGACTACATAATACCAGTGTATATCTGGTGGTCTGTCTCCTCATCACTCAGCCACATACTGCCAGAGTATATCTGGTGGTCTGTCTCCTCATCACTACATAATACCAGGGTATATCTGCGGTCTGTCTCTCATCACTACATAATACCAGGGTATATCTGGTGGTCTGTCTCCATAACAGGGTATATCTGGTGGTCTGTCTCCATAATACTAGGTATATCTGGTGGTCTGTCTCCCTCATCAGTAAATAATACCAGGTATATCTGGTGGTCTGTCTCCTCATGACTACATAACACCAGGGTATATCTGCTGGTCTGTGTCCTCATCACTACATAATACCAGGTATATCTGGTTGTCTGCCTCCCTCATCACTACATAATACCAGGGTATATCTTGGTGGTCTGTCTCCTCATCACTACAAAATACCAGGGTGTATCTGGTGGTCTGTCTCCATAATACCAGGGTATATCTGGTGGTCTGTCTCTCATCACTACATAATACCAGGGTATATCTGGTGGTCTGTCTCCTCACTACATAATACCAGGGTATATATCTGGTGGTCTGTCTCCTCATGACTACATAATACCAGGGTATATCTGGTGGTCTGTCTCCTCAGCTACATATACCAGGGTATATCTGGTGGTCTGTCTCCTCAGCTACATAATACCAGGGTATATCTGGTGGTCTGTCTCCATAATACCAGGGTATATCTGGTGGTCTGTCTCCCTCATGGCTACATAATACCAGGGTATATCTGGTGGTCTGTCTCCCTCATGACTACATAATACCAGGGTATATCTGAGGTCTGTCTCCTCATCACTACATAATACCAGGGTATATCTGGTGGTCTGTCTCCTCATGACTACATAATACCAGGTATATCTGGTGGTCTGTCTCCTCATGCCTACATAATACCAGGGTATATCTTGTGGACTGTCTCCTCAGCTACATAATACCAGGTTATATCTGGTGGTCTGTCTCCCCGCCACATAATACCAGTTTATATCTGGTGGTCTGTCTCCTCATGACTACATAATACCAGGGTATATCTGGTGGTCTGTCTCCTCATCACTCAGCAACATACTGCCAGAGTATATCTGGTGGTCTGTCTCCTCATCACTCAGCATAATGCCAGGGTATATCTGGTGGTCTGTCTCCTCATCACTACATAATACCAGGGTATATCTGGTGGTCTGTCTCCTCATGACTACATAATACCAGGGTATATCTGGTGGTCTGTCTCCTCAGCTACATAATACCAGGGTATATCTTGTGGTCTGTCTCCTCAGCTACATAATACCAGGGTATATCTGGTGGTCTGTCTCTCATCACTACATAATACCAGGTATATCTGGTGGTCTGTCTCCTCATCACTCAGCCACATAATACCAGGGTATATCTGGTGGTCTGTCTCCTCATCACTCATCACTACATAATACCAGGGTATATCTGGTGGTCTGTCTCCTCATCACTACATAATACCAGGGTATATCTGGTGGTCTGTCTCCTCATCACTACATAATACCAGGGTGTATCTGGTGGTCTGTTTCCTCATCTACTACATAATACCAGGGTATATCTGGTGGTCTGTCTCCTCATCACTACATAATACCAGGGGTGTATCTGGTGGTCTGTCTCCTCATCACTACATAATACCAGGGTATATCTGGTGGTCTGTCTCCTCATCACTACATAATACCAGGGTATATCTGGTCTGTCTCCTCATCACTACATAATACCAGGGTATATCTGGTGGTCTGTCTCCTCATGGCTCAGCCACATAATGCCAGGGTATATCTGGTGGTCTGTCTCCTCATGACTACATAATACCAGGGTATATCTGGTGGTCTGTCTCCTCATCACTACATAATACCAGGGGTATATCTGCGGTCTGTCTCCTCATGGCTACATAATACCAGGGTATATCTGGTGGTCTGTCTCCTCATGGCTACATAATACCAGGGTATATCTGGTGGTCTGTCTCCTCATGGCTCAGCCACATAATACCAGGGTATATCTGGTGGTCTGTCTCCTCATCACTACATAATACCAGGGTATATCTGGTGGTCTGTCTCCTCATCACTACATAATACCAGGGTATATCTGCGGTCTGTGTCTCATCACTACATAATACAGGGTATATCTGGTGGTCTGTCTCCTCATCACTCAGCCACATAATACCAGGGTATATCTGGTGGTCTGTCTCCTCATCACTCAGCCACATAATACCAGGGTATATCTGGTGGTCTGTCTCTCATCCATCAGCCACATAATACCAGGGTATATCTGGTGGTCTGTCTCCTCATCACTACATAATACCAGGGTATATCTGGTGGTCTGTCTCCTCATGGCTCAGCCACATAATGCCAGGGTATATCTGGTGGTCTGTCTCCTCAGCTACATAATACCAGGGTATATCTGGTGGTCTGTCTCCTCAGCCACATAATGCCAGGGTATATCTGGTGGTCTGTCTCCTCATCACTACATAATACCAGGGTATATCTGGTGGTCTGTCTCCTCATGACTACATAATACCAGGGTATATCTGGTGGTCTGTCTCCTCATCACTACATAATACCAGGGTATATCTGGTGGTCTGTCTCCTCATCACTACTTAATACCAGGGTATATCTGGTGGTCTGTCTCTCAGCCACATAATGCCAGGGTATATCTGGTGGTCTGTCTCCTAATCACTACATAATACCAGGGTATATCTGGGGTCTGTCTCCTCATCACTACATAATACCAGGGTATATCCGGTGGTCTGTCTCCATAATACCAGGGTATATCTGGTGGTCTGTCTCCTCATCACTACATAATACCAGGGTATATCTGGTGGTCTGTCTCCATAATACCAGGGTATATTCTGTGGTCTGTCTCCTCATCACTACATAATACCAGGGCATATCTGTGGTGGTCTGTCTCCATAATACCAGGTATATCTGGTGGTCTGTCTCCTCATCACTACATAATACCAGGGTATATCTGGTGGTCTGTCTCCCTCATCACTACATAATACCAGGGTATATCTGGTGGTCTGTCTCTCATCACTACATAATACCAGGGTATATCTGGTGGTCTGTCTCCTCATCACTACATAATACCAGGGTATATCTGGTGGTCTGTCTCCTCATGACTACATAATACCAGGGTATATCTGGTGGTCTGTCTCCTCATCACTACATAATACCAGGTATATCTGGTGGTCTGTCTCCTTATGACTACATAATACCAGGGTATATCTGGTGGTCTGTCTCCATAATACTAGGTATATCTGTGGTCTGTCTCCTCATGACTACATAATACCAGGTATATCTGGTGGTCTGTTTCCTCATCACTACATAATACCAGGGTATATCTGGTGGTCTGTCTCCTCACTCACCAGCCACATAATACCAGGGTATATCTGGTGGTCTGTCTCCTCATCACTACTTAATACCAGGGTATATCTGGTGGTCTGTCTCCTCATCACTACATAATACCAGGGTATATCTGGGGGTCTGTCTCTCATCACTACATAATACCAGGGTATATCTGGGTGGTCTGTCTCCATAATACCAGGGTATATTGGTGGTCTGTCTCCTCATCACTACATAATACCAGGGTATATCTGGTGGTCTGTCTCTCATCACTACATAATACCAGGGTATATCTGGTGGTCTGTCTCCATAATACCAGGGTATATCTGGTGGTCTGTCTCCTCATCACTACATAATACCAGGGTATATCTGGTGGTCTGTCTCCTCATCACTACATAATACCAGGTATATCTGGTGGTCTGTCTCCATAATACCAGGGTATATCTGATGGTCTGTCTCTCATCACTACATAATACCAGGGTATATCTGGTGGTCTGTCTCCATAATACCAGGTATATCTGGTGGTCTGTCTCCTCATCACTACATAATACCAGGGTATATCTGGTGGTCTGTCTCCTCATCACTACATAATACCAGGTATATCTGGTGGTCTGTCTACATAATACCAGGTATATCTGGTGGTCTGTCTCCATAATACCAGGGTATATCTGGTGGTCTGTCTCCTCATGACTACATAATACCAGGGTATATCTGGTGGTCTGTCTCCTCATGACTACATAATACCAGGGTATATCTGGTGGTCTGTCTCCATAATACCAGGGTATATCTGATGGTCTGTCTCCTCATCACTACATAATACCAGGGTATATCTGGTGGTCTGTCTCCATAATACCAGGGTATATCTGGTGGTCTGTCTCCTCATGACTACATAATACCAGAGGAGATCTGGTGGTCTGTCTCCTCATCACTCAGCCACATACTGCCAGTATGGCCGGGGTCACAGCCTGCCTCATTAATACAAGGGCTGGGAGGTGTGTTTTTGGTTTGACCAAAAGTCCTCAGTTACTAAAACAAGGAACATTCGGACAAGTGGTGACATTTCACCCGGTCAGCACCTGCGAAAAAAGGCCAATTTGGGCATAGGGGTTAGATTAGAGTTAGGGGTTAGATTAGAGTTAGGGGTTAGATTAGAGTTAGGGGTTAGATTAGAGTTAGGGGTTATGGTGAGGGTTAGAATTAGAGTTAGGGGTTAGAGTTAGGGTTGGAGTCAGGGGTTAGGTTTAGGGTTAGGGTTAAGGTTAGAGTTAGGGGTTAGGTTTAGGGTTGGGTTTAGGTTTAGGGTTAAATTAGAGTTAGGGGTTAGGTTTAGGGTTAGGGGTTAGGTTTAGGGTTAGGGTTGGGGTTAGAATTAGAGTTAGGGGTTAGGGTTAGAATAATAGTTAGGGGTTAGGTTTAGGGTTAGGGTTAGTATTAGAGTTAGGGGTTAGGGTTAGCATAAGAGTTAGGGGTTGATTGGGGGTTAGGGTTAGAATTAGAGTTAGGGGTTAGAGTTAGGGGTTAGTGGTTGGGGTTAGTGGTTAGGTTGGAGTAGGTTAGAGTTAGGGGGTTAGGTGTAAGTTAGGGTTAAATTAGAGTTAGGGGTTAGTTAGGGGTTAGGGTTAGAATAAGAGTTAGGGGTTAGAGTTAGGGGTTAGGGTTAGAATTAGAGTTAGGGGTTAGAGTTAGGGTTAGGGGTTAGGTTTAGGGTTAGGGGTTAGGTTTAGGGTTAGAGTCAGGGGTTAGGTTTAGGGTTAGAATTAGAGTTAGTGGTTAGGTTTAGGGTTAGAGTTAGGGGGTTAGGTTTAGGGTTAGAGTCAGGGGTTAGGTTTAGGGTTAGGGGTTACGTTTAGGGTTAGAATTAGAGTCAGGGGTTAGGTTTAGGGTTAGGGTTAGGTTTAGAGTTCAGGGTTAGGTTTAGGGTTAGGGTTAGAATTAGAGTTAGGGTTAGGTTTAGGGTTAGAATTAGAGTTAGGGGTTAGGTTTAGGGTTAGGTTTAGGGTTAGGGTTAGAGTCAGGGTTCGGTTTAGGGTTGGGGGTTAGGTTTAGGGTTGGAGTTAGGGGTTAGAGTTAGGGAGTTGTGTTTGGGTTAGAATTAGAGTTATGGGTTATGTTTGGGGGTTAGAATTAGAGTTAGGGGTTAGAGTTAGGGTTAGGGTTAGAATTTGAGTTAGGGGGGTTAGTGAAAATAGGATATTGAATGTGAATCAATTGTTCGGTCCCCACAAAGGATAGTAAAACAGACATGTGTGTGTGTGTGTGTGTGTGTGTGTGTGCGTGTGTGTGTGTTTGTGTCATGTTAGGATTTCTCATTCTAAGGTGGTGAGAACATAAGGGTATAGAAGTCATGGGAACAATACAGCCTGGAGTCTGAAGCTAGATAATTAGGCCTACAGTACAGATAAACAGAGACTTACAATCATCAGGCAGCCAGACATAGGATACAACTCTTAAAGATGCACTCTGGGATATTTAGCACAACAAATGTGTAACATATCACACGAATTGGATTCGTAACATATCACACAAATTGGATTTGTAAACATATCACACGAATTGGATTCGTAACAATTTGCACAAATTGGATGAATTAGTACACAAAAAACAAGAGATGTGCTTTGACTCGACTCCACATCCAAAACTACTGCCTGAAATTATACAAAAGTTTAAGAGTTGTATCTTTAATTTAATTTCATTCGATTTCATATCAAATCACGAGCACCCCACCAAATCGTGGGTTACAAGCATCAGACCTACTACAACTGTATGTTCATTCTCTGGTCAGAACACGGACAATAGATTATTCATCTTCTTCTATCCAGCATAGATTTTTCCCACAAACCATCTTGTGAAAAGAGAATAAGATTCATAATCACAGTTTTTAAAATGGATGCTCATAGTAACCATGACTACAGGTGAGACCCCCCTCCCACGCTGGCAGGTAACTACCCCAGATTAAATCATTTCCCCATCAATGGTTCACATTCACCCAGGTATAAAACAAGCAACCACATCCACATGTGGGACCCGGCTACAGGATACCTGAGGTGTGATGCTGCCCTCGTATGGCATCTTAATGCAGCACAGCTCAACACTTATTATTAATTATTATTTATTTGACTTTTATTTAACTAGGCAAGTTCAGTTAAGAACAAATTCTTATTTACAATTACGGCCTACCCCCGTTCAAACCCGGACTACGCTGGGACAATTGTACGCCGCTTGGGACTCCCAATCACAGCTGGTTGCGATACAGCCTGGAATCTAACCAGGGTCTGTAGTGATGCCTCTAGCACTGAGATGGAGTGCCTTAGACCGCCGTGCCACTCGGGAGCCCTATTGGGGACGGGTCCCCAGGAATGTATTTAAAATAGTCGCTGAGCATCGGCGTTCAAAACAACTGTGAACTCGGAAAATCTCTGACTTCCGACTTCAGTATTAAAGAAGTTGCTGTGTTTTTTGACACCAAACTCCACAAAGTCCTGCAGGCTCTAGTTTCATCTTAACTTGACTATTGTCCAGTCGTGTGGTCCAGTGCTGCAAGGAAAGACCTAGTTAAGCTGCAGTCGGCCCCAGAACAGAGCGGCACGTCTTGCTCTTCATTGTAATCAGAGGGCTGATATAAATACTATACATGCCCAGTCCCTCTTGGCTGAGAGTTGAGACTGACTGCATCACTGCATGTTTTTATAAGAAACATTAACGTGTTGGAAATTCCAAATGGTTTGCATAGTCAACATACACACAGCTCTGACACACACACTTACCCCACCAGACATGCCACCAGGGGTCTTTTCACAGTCCTCAGGTCCAGAACAAATGCAAGGAAACTTACAGTATTATACAGAGCCATTAGAGTGCATTGAACTCCCTTCTGTCTCATATAGTGAACAGCAAACCTGGTTTCACAAAATAAATAAAGCAACACCTCACGGCCCTACGCCTCTCCTACATGTGACCTACTTGTTGTGTGTATATACTGACATGTATGTGAAGCTGATATACGCATACACACACACACACACACACACACACACACACACACACACACACACACACACACACACACACACACAACACTACAAGTTCATGTTTTTAAATGTATCAGATGTAAATTGTAATGTCCGTAATGTCTTTTTCGTTATATGTTGGACCTTAATAAGACTAGCAGTCTCCATTGACGTGGGCTAATGGGGATCCACATCAAATCAGTGCATTCAAAAGACAACTGGGAAAACGAGCCTAGAAAGGGAAAAAACACTGTTTGAACGGTCAACCAACTCTGGACCTCTTTCTAAAGCTCTGACTTTCCGACCTGAAGATCAGATGACGTCATGAGTTCCTGGCTGTCTTGACTGCATCATCGCTACAAATTCATCTACAGTCATCAAACGAGTCGACTGCGCCTGTTGTTACAGGCCTATGTACAAGAAATGGTCTCAAGCATCGTGACTCCTACCAGCCTGTGAATGTCAGATCCACCGCTCGGGTGGAACAAAACAAACGCCAAGGCCGTCTGCCGTTGTTTGGCGGGAACATCCGCAGCTCGCGCTCCACAGGCAGGTGGAAACGGCTCTTTCAGGATAAAATACAGAAACATTTTCTACAACTTTCCAAGTTTAGTTCATCTTGCGGCCTGTCCACTTCCTTCTGGCTTCCCCAAAAAAGGTTGGTGACTGACACGATACAAGCGGCGATTTGATTTGTTAAAAATCCCAACATCAGACACTTCCGCCCATAAACACGTGGAGCGATGAGCCTGGGGACGTAGGGCGCACTGGGGACCAGGCCTACTATCATAAACACATGGAGAGATGAGGACGTAGGGCACACTGGGGACCAGGCCTACTATCATAAACACATGGAGAGATGAGGACGTAGGGCACACTGGGGACCAGGCCTACTATCATAAACACATGGAGAGATGAGGACGTAGGGCACACTGGGGACCAGGCCTACTATCATAAACACATGGAGAGATGAGGACGTAGGGCACACTGGGGACCAGGCCTACTATCATAAACACATGGAGAGATGAGGACGTAGGGCACACTGGGGACCAGGCCTACTATCATAAACACATGGAGAGATGAGGACGTAGGGCACACTGGGGACCAGGCCTACTATCATAAACACATGGAGAGATGAGGACGTAGGGCACACTGGGGACCAGGCCTACTATCATAAACACATGGAGAGATGAGGACGTAGGGCACACTGGGGACCAGGCCTACTATCATAAACACATGGAGAGATGAGGACGTAGGGCACACTGGGGACCAGGCCTACTATCATAAACACATGGAGAGATGAGGACGTAGGGCACACTGGGGACCAGGCCTACTATCATAAACACATGGAGAGATGAGGACGTAGGGCACACTGGGGACCAGGCCTACTATCATAAACACATGGAGAGATGAGGACGTAGGGCACACTGGGGACCAGGCCTACTATCATAAACACATGGAGAGATGAGGACGTAGGGCACACTGGGGACCAGGCCTACTATCATAAACACATGGAGAGATGAGGACGTAGGGCACACTGGGGACCAGGCCTACTATCATAAACACATGGAGAGATGAGGACGTAGGGCACACTGGGGACCAGGCCTACTATCATAAACACATGGAGAGATGAGGACGTAGGGCACACTGGGGACCAGGCCTACTATCATAAACACATGGAGAGATGAGGACGTAGGGCACACTGGGGACCAGGCCTACTATCATAAACACATGGAGAGATGAGGACGTAGGGCACACTGGGGACCAGGCCTACTATCATAAACACATGGAGAGATGAGGACGTAGGGCACACTGGGGACCAGGCCTACTATCATAAACACATGGAGAGATGAGGACGTAGGGCACACTGGGGACCAGGCCTACTATCATAAACACATGGAGAGATGAGGACGTAGGGCACACTGGGGACCAGGCCTACTATCATAAACACATGGAGAGATGAGCTGGGACGTAGGGCACACTGGGGACCAGGCCTACTATCATAAACACATGGAGAGATGAGGACGTAGGGCACACTGGGGACCAGGCCTACTATCATAAACACATGGAGAGATGAGGACGTAGGGCACACTGGGGACCAGGCCTACTATCATAAACACATGGAGAGATGAGGACGTAGGGCACACTGGGGACCAGGCCTACTATCATAAACACATGGAGAGATGAGGACGTAGGGCACACTGGGGACCAGGCCTACTATCATAAACACATGGAGAGATGAGGACGTAGGGCACACTGGGGACCAGGCCTACTATCATAAACACATGGAGAGATGAGGACGTAGGGCACACTGGGGACCAGGCCTACTATCATAAACACATGGAGAGATGAGGACGTAGGGCACACTGGGGACCAGGCCTACTATCATAAACACATGGAGAGATGAGGACGTAGGGCACACTGGGGACCAGGCCTACTATCATAAACACATGGAGAGATGAGGACGTAGGG
>NW_027016585.1:0-10000 GCF_036934945.1 Oncorhynchus masou masou | reverse complement strand
GGATCAGGGCTGAGTAAGGCATCAATGATAATAGTAGTGGTGAAATGGGATCAGGGCTGAGTAAGGCATCAATGATAATAGTAGTAGTGAAATGGGATCAGGGCTGAGTAATGTAGTAGTGAAATGGGATCAGGGGGCTGAGTAAGGCATCAATGATAATAGTAGTAGTGAAATGGGATCAGGGGCTGAGTAAGGTAGTAGTGAAATGGGATCAGGGCTGAGTAAGGCATCAATGATAATAGTAGTGGTGAAATGGGATCAGGGCTGAGTAAGGTAGTAGTGAAATGGGATCAGGGCTGAGTAAGGTATCAATGATAATAGTAGTGGTGAAATGGGATCAGGGCTGGAGTAAGGTAGTAGTGAAATGGGATCAGGGCTGAGTAAGGCATCAATGATAATAGTAGTGGTGAAATGGGATCAGGGCTGAGTAATGTAGTAGTGAAATGGGATCAGGGCTGAGTAAGGTAGTAGTGAAATGGGATCAGGGCTGAGTAATGTAGTAGTGAAATGGGATCAGGGCTGAGTAAGGCATCAATGATAATAGTAGTAGTGAAATGGGATCAGGGCTGAGTAAGGCATCAATGATAATAGTAGTAGTGAAATGGGATCAGGGCTGAGTAATGTAGTAGTGAAATGGGATCAGGGCTGAGTAAGGCATCAATGATAATAGTAGTGGTGAAAGGGATCAGGGCTGAGTAAGGCATCAATGATAATAGTAGTGGTGAAAAGGGATCAGGGCTGAGTAAGGCATCAATGATAATAGTAGTGGTGAAATGGGATCAGGGCTGAGTAAGGCATCAATGATAATAGTAGTAGTGAAATGGGATCAGGGCTGAGTCAATGATAATAGTAGTAGTGAAATGGGATCAGGGCTGAGTAATGTAGTAGTGAAAGGAAATGGGATCAGGGCTGAGTAATGTAGTAGTGAAATGGGATCAGGGCTGAGTAAGGCATTAATGATAATAGTAGTGGTGAAATGGGATCAGGGCTGAGTAAGGCATCAATGATAATAGTAGTGGTGAAATGGGATCAGGGCTGAGTAAGGCATCAATGATAATAGTAGTAGTGAAATGGGATCAGGGCTGAGTAAGGCATCCATGATAATAGTAGTGGTGAAATGGGATCAGGGCTGAGTAAGGTAGTAGTGAAATGGGATCAGTGCTGAGTAATGTAGTAGTGAAATGGATCAGGGCTGAGTAATGTAGTAGTGAAATGGGATCAGTGCTGAGTAAGGTAGTAGTGAAATGGGATCAGGGCTGAGTAAGGCATCAATGATAATAGTAGTAGTGAAATGGGATCAGGGCTGGTAAGGCATCAATGATAATAGTAGTGGTGAAAAGGGATCAGGGCTGGTAAGGCATCAATGATAATAGTAGTGGTGAAAAGGGATCAGGGCTGAGTAAGGCATCAATGATAATAGTAGTGGTGAAATGGGATCAGGGCTGAGTAAGGTAGTAGTGAAATGGGATCAGGGCTGAGTAAGGCATCAATGATAATAGTAGTGGTGAAATGGGATCAGTGCTGAGTAAGGTAGTAGTGAAATGGGATCAGGGCTGAGTAAGGCATCAATGATAATAGTAGTGGTGAAATGGGATCAGGGCTGAGTAAGGTAGTAGTGAAATGGGATCAGGGCTGAGTAAGGCATCAATGATAATAGTAGTAGTGAAATGGGATCAGGGCTGAGTAAGGCATCAATGATAATAGTAGAAAAGGGATCAGGGCTGAGTAAGGCATCAATGATAATAGTAGTGGTGAAATGGGATCAGGGCTGAGTAATGTAGTAGTGAAATGGGATCAGGGCTGAGTAATGTAGTAGTGAAATGGAATCAGAGGCTGAGGGCATCAATGATAATAGTAGTGGTGAAATGGGATCAGGGCTGAGTAATGTAGTAGTAGAAATGGGATCAGGGCTGAGTAAGGTAGTAGTGAAATGGGATCAGTGCTGAGTAATGTAGTAGTGAAATGGGATCAGGGCTGAGTAATGTAGTAGTGAAATGGGATCAGGGCTGAGTAAGGCATCAATGATAATAGTAGTGGTGAAAAGGGATCAGGGCTGAGTAAGGCATCAATGATAATAGTAGTGGTGAAAAGGGATCAGGGCTGAGTAAGGCATCAATGATAATAGTAGTGGTGAAATGGGATCAGAGGCTGAGTAAGGCATCAATGATAATAGTAGTAGTGAAATGGGATCAGGGCTGAGTAATGTAGTAGTGAAATGGGATCAGGGCTGAGGAGTAATGTAGTAGTGAAATGGGATCAGGGCTGAGTAAGGCATCAATGATAATAGTAGTGGTGAAATGGGATCAGGGCTGAGTAAGGCATCAATGATAATAGTAGTGGTGAAATGGGATCAGGGCTGAGTAAGGCATCAATGATAATAGTAGTAGTGAAATGGGATCAGGGCTGAGTAAGGCATCAATGATAATAGTAGTGGTGAAATGGGATTCAGGGCTGAGTAATGTAGTAGTGAAATGGGATCAGGGCTGAGTAATGTAGTAGTGAAATGGGATCAGGGCTGAGTAATGTAGTGGTGAAATGGGATCAGGGGCTGAGTAATGTAGTAGTGAAATGGGATCAGGGCTGAGTAATGTAGTGGTGAAATGGGATCAGGGCTGAGTAATGTAGTAAATGAAATGGGATCAGGGCTGAGTAATGTAGTAGTGAAATGGGATCGGGGGCTGAGTAGGCATCAATGATAATAGTAGTGGTGAAATGGGATCGGGGCTGAGTGAGCATCCATGATAATAGTAGTGGTGAGAAATGGGATCAGGAGCTGAGTAAGGCATCAATGATAATAGTAGTAGTGAAATGGGATCAGGGAGCTGAGTAATGTAGTAGTGAAATGGGATCAGGGCTGATGAGCATCAGTAATAATAGTAGTAGTGAAATGGGATCGGGGCTACAGATAATGTAGTAGTGATGAAATGGGATCAGAGGCTGAGTAATGTAGTAGTGAAATGGGATCAGGGCTGAGTAAGGCATCAATGATAATAGTAGTAGTGAAATGGGATCAGGGCTGAGTAATGTAGTAGTGAAATGGGATCAGGGCTGAGTAAGGCATCAATGATAATAGTAGTAGTGAAATGGGATCAGGGCTGAAGTAATGTAGTAGTGAAATGGAATCAGGGCTGAGTAAGGCATCAATGATAATAGTAGTAGTGAAATGGGATCAGGGCTGAGTAAGGCATCAATGATAATAGTAGTACTGAAATGGGATCAGGGCTGAGTAATGTAGTAGTGAAATGGGATCAGGGCTGAGTAATGTAGTAGTGAAATGGGATCAGGGCTGAGTAATGTAGTAGTGAAATGGGATCAGGGCTGGTAAGGCATCCATGATAATAGTAGTGGTGAAATGGGATCAGGGCTGAGTAAGGCATCAATGATAATAGTAGTAGTGAAATGGGATCAGGGCTGAGTAATGTAGTAGTGAAATGGGATCAGGGCTGAGTAAGGCATCAATGATAATAGTAGTAGTGAAATGGGATCAGGGCTGAGTAATGTAGTAGTGAAATGGGATCAGGGCTGAGTAATGTAGTAGTGAAATGGGATCAGGGCTGAGTAAGGCATCAATGATAATAGTAGTAGTGAAATGGGATCAGGGCTGAGTAATGTAGTAGTGAAATGGGATCAGGGCTGAGTAAGGCATCAATGATAATAGTAGTAGTGAAATGGGATCAGGGCTGAGTAATGTAGTAGTGAAATGGAATGGGGCTGAGTAAGGCATCAATGATAATAGTAGTAGTGAAATGGGATCAGGGCTGAGTAAGGCATCAATGATAATAGTAGTAGAAATGGGATCAGGGCTGAGTAATGTAGTAGTGAAATGGGATCAGGGCTGAGTAATGTAGTAGTGAAATGGGATCAGGGCTGAGTAATGTAGTAGTGAAATGGGATCAGGGCTGAGTAAGGCATCAATGATAATAGTAGTAGTGAAATGGGATCAGGGCTGAGTAATGTAGTAGTGAAATGGGATCAGAGGGCTGAGTAATGTAGTAGTGAAATGGGATCAGGGCTGAGTAATGTAGTAGTGAAATGGGATCAGGGCTGAAGTAATGTAGTAGTGAAATGGGATCAGGGCTGAGTAAGGCATCAATGATAATAGTAGTGAAATGGGATCAGGGCTGAGTAAGGCATCAATGATAATAGTAGTGGTGAAATGGGATCAGGGCTGAGTAATGTAGTAGTGAAATGGGATCAGGGCTGAGTAAGGCATCAATGATAATAGTAGTAGTGAAATGGGATCAGGGCTGAGTAAGGCATCAATGATAATAGTAGTGGTGAAATGGGATCGGGGCTGAGTAAGGTAGTAGTGAAATGGGATCAGGCTGAGTAAGGTAGTAGTGAAATGGGATCAGGGCTGAGTAAGGCATCAATGATAATAGTAGTGGTGAAATGGGATCAGGGCTGAGTAAGGTACAATGATAATAGTAGTAGTGTGAAATGGGATCAGGGCTGAGATGCGGCACATCCATGATAGTAGTGGTGAAATGGGATCAGGGCTGGTAAAGGTACAATGATAATAGTAGTAGTGAAATGGGATCAGGGCTGAGTAGTAGTGAAATGGGATCAGGGCTGAGTAAGGCATCAATGATAATAGTAGTGGTGAAATGGGATCAGAGCTGAGTAAGGCATCCATGATAGTAGTGAGGTGAAATGGGATCAGAGGCTGAGTAAGGTGTGTGAAATGGGATCAGGGCTGAGTAAAGGCATCAATAGTAGTGGTGAAATGGGATCAGGGCTGAGAGTAAGGCATCAATGATAATAGTAGTGGTGAAATAGGATCAGGAGCTGAGTAAGGCATCAGTAATAATAGTAGTGGTAGTAGGATCAGGGCTGAGTAAGGCATCAATGATAATAGTAGTAGTGAAATGGGATCAGGGCTGAGTAAGGCATCAATGATAATAGTAGTAGTGAAATGGGATCAGGGCTGAGTAAGGCATCAATGATAATAGTAGTAGTGAAATGGGATCAGGGCTGAGTAAGGTAGTAGTGAAATGGGATCAGGGCTGAGTAAGGCATCAATGATAATAGTAGTGGTGAAATGGGATCAGGGCTGAGTAAGGCATCCATGATAATAGTAGTGGTGAAATGGGATCAGGGCTGAGTAAGGCATCAATGATAATAGTGGTGAAATGGGATAGGGCTGAGTAGTGTAGTAGTGAAATGGGATCAGGGCTGAGTAAGGTAGTAGTGAAATGGGATCAGGGCTGAGTAATGTAGTAGTGAAATGGGATCAGGGCTGAGTAAGGCATCAATGATAATAGTAGTGGTGAAATGGGATCCGGGCTTCGATGTCTTGGTAGTGAAATGGGATCAGGGCTGAGTAAGGCATCAATGATAATAGTAGTGGTGAAATGGGATCAGGGCTGAGTAAGGCATCAATGATAATAGTAGTGGTGAAATGGGATCAGGGCTGAGTAAGGCATCAATGATAATAGTAGTGGTGAAATGGGGATCAGGGCTGAGTAAGGCATCCATGATAATAGTAGTGGTGAAATGGGATCAGGGGCTGAGTAATGTAGTAGTGAAATGGGATCAGGGCTGAGTAAGGCATCAATGATAATAGTAGTGGTGAAATGGGATCAGGGCTGAGTAAGGCATCAATGATAATAGTAGTGGTGAAATGGGATCAGGGCTGAGTAAGGCATCAATGATAATAGTAGTAGTGAAATGTAGTCTCTCCCCCCCTCTCTGTGTCCCCTCTCCCCCCCCTCTCCGTGTGTCTCCTCTCCCCCCCCTCTGTGTGTCTCCTCTCCCCCCCTCTCTGTGTCTCCTCTCCCCCCCTCTCTCTGTGTGTCTCCTCCCCCCTCTCCGTGTGTCTCCTCTCCCCCTCTCTCCGTGTGTCTCCTCTCCCCCCCCCTCTCTCCGTGTGTCTCCTCTCCCCCCCTCTCTCTGTGTGTCTCCTCTCCCCCTCTCTGTGTGTCTCCTCTCCCCCTCTCTCCGTGTCTCCTCTCCCCCCCTCTCTCTGTGTGTCTCCTCCCCCCCCCCTCTCCGTGTGTCTCCCTCCCCCCTCTCTCCGTGTGTCTCCTCTCCCTCCCTCTCCGTGTGTCTCCTCTCCCCCCTCTCTGTGTGTCTCCTCTCCCCCTCTCTGTGTGTCTCCTCTCCCCCCTCTCTGTGTGTCTCCTCTCCCCCTCTCTGTGTGTCTCCTCCCCCCCTCTCCGTGTGTCTCCTCTCCCCCTCTCTCCGTGTGTCTCCTCTCCCCCCCTCTCTCCGTGTGTCTCCTCTCCCTCCCTCTCCGTGTGTCTCCTCTCCCTCCCCCTCTGTGTGTCTCCTCTCCCTCCCTCTCTGTGTGTCTCCTCTCCCCCTCTCTCCGTGTCTCCTCTCCCCCTCTCTCCGTGTCTCCCTCTCCCCCCTCTCTGTGTGTCTCCCTCTCCCCCCTCTCTGTGTGTCTCCTCCCCCTCTCTGTGTGTCTCCTCTCCCCCCCCCCCCCTCTCTGTGTGTCTCCTCTCCCCCCCCTCTCTGTGTCTCCCTCTCCCCCCCTCTCTCTGTGTCTCCTCCTCCCCCCCCCCCCCCCCCCCTCTCCGTGTGTCTCCTCTCCCCCCTCTCCGTGTGTCTCCTCTCCCCCCTCTCCGTGTGTCTCCTCTCCCCCTCTCTCCGTGTGTCTCCCTCTCCCCCTCTCTCCGTGTGTCTCACTCTCCCCCTCTCTCCGTGTGTCCCTCTCCCCCTCTCTCCGTGTGTCTCCTCTCCCCCTCTCTCCGTGTGTCTCCTCTCCCCCTCTCTCCGTGTGTCTCCTCTCCCCCTCTCCCGTGTGTCTCCTCTCCCCCTCTCTCTGTGTGTCTCCCTCTCCCCCCCTCTCTGTGTCTCCTCTCCCCCCCTCTCTCTGTGTTTTCCTCTCCCTCTCTCTGTGTGTTTCCTCTCCCCCTCTCTGTGTGTCTCCTCTCCCCCCCTCTCTGTGTGTCTCCTCTCCCCCTCTCTGTGTGTCTCCTCCCCCCCCCTCTCTGTGTGTCTCCCTCTCCCCCTCTCT
This sequence comes from Oncorhynchus masou masou, assembly GCF_036934945.1. Classification (NCBI taxonomy): domain Eukaryota; kingdom Metazoa; phylum Chordata; class Actinopteri; order Salmoniformes; family Salmonidae; genus Oncorhynchus; species Oncorhynchus masou. The sequence goes on along the minus strand of NW_027016585.1, from coordinate 3,036 downwards.
GTGTGTCTCCCTCTCCCCCCTCTCTCTGTGTGTCTCCTCCCCCCCTCTCCATGTCTCCTCTCCCCCTCTCTCCGTGTGTCTCCTCTCCCCCCCTCTCTCCGTGTGTCTCCCCTCTCCCCCCTCTCTCTGTGTGTCTCCTCTCCCCCTCTCTGTGTGTCTCCTCTCCCCCCTCTCTGTGTGTGCTTCTCTCCCCCCCTCTGTGTGTCTCCTCTCCCCCCCTCTCTGTGTGTCTCCCTCCCCCTCCTCTCCGTGTGTCCCCCCCCCCCCCCCTCTCCGTGTCCCCCCCTCTCCGTGTGTCCCCCACTCTCCGTGTGTCTCACCCCCCTCCATCTCTTTTTGAAGACAGGATTGTGTGTGTATGTTGTCTGGGGGATATAGTCAGTCTCTCCTTATGGAATGCATGTTTTCCTGTGTTACCCCCTTACCCCTTTGTGAGTAAGAGAGGGAGCTTTGTTCTGGGTCTTGTCTGAAAGTCCCTCTCCTCTCCATTACAGTAGCGGCCAGGACTGGACCAGGATCTATCTGTTAGAACCAGGACTGGGCTGGACCAGGATCTATCTGTTAGAACCAGGACTGGGCTGGACCAGGATCTATCTATTAGAACCAGGACTGGGCTGGATCAGGATCTATCTGTTAGAACCAGGACTGGGCTGGATCAGGATCTATCTGTTAGAACCAGGACTGGGCTGGACCAGGATCTATCTGTTAGAACCAGGACTGGGCTGGACCAGGATCTATCTGTTAGAACCAGGACTGGGCTGGACCAGGATCTATCTGTTAGAACCAGGCCTGGGCTGGACCAGGATCTATCTGTTAGAACCAGGACTGGGCTGGATACTGTGTTATATTATCACTGGACCAGGATCTATCTGTTAGAACCAGGCCTGGGCTGGACCAGGATCTATCTGTTAGAACCAGGACTGGGCTGGACCAGGATCTATCTGTTAGAACCAGGACTGGGCTGGACCAGGATCTATCTATTAGAACCAGGACTGGGCTGGATCAGGATCTATCTGTTAGAACCAGGACTGGGCTGGATCAGGATCTATCTGTTAGAACCAGGACTGGGCTGGACCAGGATCTATCTGTTAGAACCAGGACTGGGCTGGACCAGGATCTATCTGTTAGAACCAGGCCTGGGCTGGACCAGGATCTATCTGTTAGAACCAGGACTGGGCTGGATACTGTGTTATATTATCACTGGACCAGGATCTATCTGTTAGAACCAGGCCTGGGCTGGACCAGGATCTATCTGTTAGAACCAGGACTGGGCTGGACCAGGATATATCTGTTAGAACCAGGACTGGGGCTGGACCAGGATCTATCTGTTAGAACCAGGACTGGGCTGGACCAGGATCTATCTGTTAGAACCAGGACTGGGCTGGACCAGGATCTATCTGTTAGAACCAGGACTGGGCTGGACCAGGATCTATCTGTTAGAACCAGGCCTGGGCTGGACCAGGATCTATCTGTTAGAACCAGGACTGGGCTGGATACTGTGTTATATTATCACTGGACCAGGATCTATCTGTTAGAACCAGGCCTGGGCTGGACCAGGATCTATCTGTTAGAACCAGGACTGGGCTGGATACTGTGTTATATTATCACTGGACCAGGATCTATCTGTTAGAACCAGGCCTGGGCTGGACCAGGATCTATCTGTTAGAACCAGGACTGGGCTGGACCAGGATATATCTGTTAGAACCAGGACTGGGGCTGGACCAGGATCTATCTGTTAGAACCAGGACTGGGCTGGACCAGGATCTATCTGTTAGAACCAGGACTGGGCTGGACCAGGATCTATCTGTTAGAACCAGGACTGGGCTGGACCAGGATCTATCTGTTAGAACCAGGACTGGGCTGGACCAGGATCTATCTGTTAGAACCAGGCCTGGGCTGGATACTGTGTTATATTATCACTGGACCAGGATCTATCTGTTAGAACCAGGCCTGGGCTGGACCAGGATCTATCTGTTAGAACCAGGACTGGGCTGGATACTGTGTTATATTATCACTGGACCAGGATCTATCTGTTAGAACCAGGACTGGGCTGGACCAGGATCTATCTGTTAGAACCAGGACTGGGCTGGACCAGGATCTATCTGTACTCTAATCCAGATTCCTCCTGGGGCAGTGTCTCCATACTCTAATCCAGATTCCTCCTGGGGCAGTGTCTCCATACTCTAATCCCGATTCCTCCTGGGGCAGTGTCTCCATACTCTAATCCAGATTCCTCCTGGGGCAGTGTCCCCATACTCTAATCCAGATTCCAGATTCCTCCTGGGGCAGTGTCTCCATACTCTAATCCAGATTCCTCCTGGGGCTGTGTCTCCATACTCTAATCCAGATTCCTCCTGGGGCTGTGTCTCCATACTCTAATCCAGATTCCTCCTGGGGCTGTGTCTCCATACTCTAATCCAGATTCCTCCTGGGGCAGTGTCTCCATACTCTAATCCAGATTCCTCCTGGGGCTGTGTCTCCATACTCTAATCCAGATTCCTCCTGGGGCTGTGTCTCCATACTCTAATCCAGATTCCTCCTGGGGCAGTGTCTCCATACTCTAATCCAGATTCCTCCTGGGGCAGTGTCTCCATACTCTAATCCAGATTCCTCCTGGGGCAGTGTCCCCATACTCTAATCCAGATTCCAGATTCCTCCTGGGGCAGTGTCTCCATACTCTAATCCAGATTCCTCCTGGGGCTGTGTCTCCATACTCTAATCCAGATTCCTCCTGGGGCTGTGTCTCCATACTCTAATCCAGATTCCTCCTGGGGCTGTGTCTCCATACTCTAATCCAGATTCCTCCTGGGGCTGTGTCTCCATACTCTAATCCAGATTCCTCCTGGGGCAGTGTCCCCATACTCTAATCCAGATTCCAGATTCCTCCTGGGGCAGTGTCTCCATACTCTAATCCAGATTCCTCCTGGGGCTGTGTCTCCATACTCTAATCCAGATTCCTCCTGGGGCTGTGTCTCCATACTCTAATCCAGATTCCTCCTGGGGCTGTGTCTCCATACTCTAATCCAGATTCCTCCT
>NW_027016584.1:0-15575 GCF_036934945.1 Oncorhynchus masou masou | reverse complement strand
AGCTTGGCCCCAGTGATGTACTGGGCCGTACGCACTACCCTCTGTAGTGACTTATGGTCAGATGCCAAGCAGTTACCATACCGGGCGGTGATGCAACTTGTCAAGATGCTCTCTATGGTGCAGCTGTAGAACTTTTGAGGATCTGGGGACCCATGCCAAATCTTTTCAGTCTCCTGAGGGGAAAAGGTTTCGTCGTGCCCTATTCACAACTGTCTTGGTGTTTTTGGACCATGATAGTTAGTTGATGATGTGCACACCAAGGAACTTAAACCTCTCGACCTGCTCCACTACAGCCCCGTTGATGTTAATAGGGGCCTGTTTGGCCCGCCTTTTTCTGTAGTCCATGATCAGCTCCTTTGTCTTGCTCACAGTGAGGGAAAGGTTGCTGTCCTGGCACCACACTGCCAGTTCTCTGACCTCCTCCTTATTGGCTGTCTCATCGTTGTCAGTGATCAGGCCTACCACTGTTGTGTTGTCAGCTAACTTAATGATGGTGTTGGAGTCGTGTTTGGCCATGCTGTTGTGGGTGAACAGGGAGTACAGGAGGGGACTAAGCACATACCTATCAGGGGCCTAGTGTTGAGGATCAGCGTCGCAGATGTGTTGTTCCCTACCCTTACCACCTGAGGCCTGTCAGGAAGTCCAGGATCCAGTTGCAGAGGGAGGTGTTTCGTCCCAGAGTCCTTAGCTTAGTGATGAGCTTCATGGGCACTATGGTGTTGAACGCTGATCTGTAGTCAAGGAACTGCATTCTCACATAGGTGTTCCTTTTGTCCAGGTGGGAAACGGCAGTGTGGAGTACGATTGAAATTGTGGATCAGTTGGTGTGACATGGGAATTGGAGTGTGTCTAGGATTTCTGGGATGATGGTGTTGATGTGAGCCATGTGCCTTTCAAAGCATTTCAGGCTACTGACGTGAGTGCTACATGGTGGTAATCATTTAGGCAGAGTTACCTTCACTTTCTTGAGTACAGGGAATATGTTGGTCTGCTTGAAACATGTTGATATTACAGACTCGGTCAGGGAGAGGTTGAAAATGTCAATGAACAGACTTGCCAGTTGGTCTGTGCAAGCGTTGAGTACATGTCTTGGTAATCCGTCTGGCCTCGCTGCTTTGTGAATGTTGACCTGTTTAAAGGTCTTGCTCACATTGTCTACGGAGAGTATGATCACACATTCATCAGGAACAGCTGGTGCTCTCATGCATGCTTCAGTGTTGCCTCGAAGCGAGCATAAAGAGCATTTAGCTCGTCTGGTAGACTTGCGTCCCAGGGCAGGTTGCAGCTGTTTTTCCCGTTGTAGTCCATAATAGTTTGCAAGCCCTGCCACATCAGACGAGCGTCAGAGCCGTTGTAGTAGGATTGAGCCATTGTAGTAGGTTTCAATCTTGGTCTAGTATTGACGCTTTGCCTATTTGATGGTTCGTCTGAGGGCATAAGGAGGTTTCTTATAAGCGTCCGGATTAGTGTCCCGCTCCTTGATAGCGTCAGCTCTAGCCTTTAGCTCGGTGTGGATGTTGCCTGTAATTCATGGCTTCTGGTTTGGATATGTACGTAAGGTTGCTGTGGGGATGACATCGTCGATGCACTTATTGATGAAGCCGATGACTGAGGTGGTATACTCCTCATTGCCAGTCGATGAATCATGTTCCTGTCAGTGCTAGCAAAACAGTCCTGTAGCGTAGCATTCACGTCATTTGACCACTTCCATACTGAGTGAGTCACTGGTACTTTGTTTTTGCTTGTAAACAGGAATTAGCAGGATAGAATTATGGTCAGATTTGCCAAATGGAGGGCAAGGGAGAGCTTTGTATGCGTCTCTGTGTGTGGAGAAAAGGTGGTCTAGCGGTGGTCCACTCCTTTCCCATGTAAAGGCACTCACTTTTGATATAATTAAATCCAAACTGTCACAGAATATGTATGAACTAATGTACAATGAATTGACATAGTTTGTCATAATGTGAAGAGTATTTTGGTTATTTTAAGTTTTCCTTGCTAACTTGTTAGTTACAGTATGCTAGCTCCCGTCCTGTTAGTCATGTACACTGTGTTAGCTATGTTGTTTTCAAGCTAGCTAGCAAACCTAGACGGTTTCACATTTTTGTTGAATTTCTAGGAGTGTGAGAGAAGCCATAAGTCAACTCACACTTCTGTGTGTGTTATTGTCTGTCCCAGGTATGTGACTGCATCTGTTGTCTATGGATAATTTGTATTTGTTCTATGTAATTGTTATTGTACATTTGTATTTGATATGGAATATCATGTGCATTATGAAAGAAAAAAATACAAATACTATAAGATCAAAACAAAATGTATATAACAGACTGTTTTATGCGGATGGGATTGAAATCCTACGTCAACTACACTGCTGTGTGTGTTATTGTCTGCCCAGAAATTTAAAAAAGATTGCATGAACTCCAGTACCATCAAATCCATGCCTGCTGATTGGTTGCCATGGAAAGGAGTTAGAACAGGATGGTTACACAATGTATTGACTTCTATGCATCAATATCCAGTCTGTGGAGGTGGCAGAGAGGAGGGAGAGAGAGAGAGACAGTGAGAGGCAAAGAGGGGGAAAGAAGAAGGGAGAGAGAGGAATGGAGGAAGGAGGGAGGGAGAGAGAGGGGCTAAGGGTGAAGGAAGGAAGGAAGGAAGGAATGAAGGAAGGAAGGGGAGAGAGAAAGGAGAGAGAGAGAGAGAGAGTCGGATAGGGAAAGAGGAAAGAGAGGAAATAATGAATAGGAGAGAGAGGGAGAGAGGGGTTGAAAGAAGAAGGGAGAGAGAGAGAGAGAAATGAGAGAGAGGGAGAGAGATGAGGGATAGAGAGAGAGAGGAGAGGGATAAAGTGAGAGAGAGGGAGGGCGAGAGAGAAACGAGAGATGGAGAGGTAGAGAGAGGGAGAGAGGAGGGATAAAGAGAGAGGAGAAAGAGAGAGAGAGAGAGAAGAGGGGGAGAGGGTGGAGGGGTGAAAGAAGGGGGAGGGAGAGAGAAGAGGAGGGGGCTTAAAGAAGCAGTATAGAGAGACACAGAGAGAGACAGAGAGAGGGACAGGCGAGGAGGGAGGGAGGGAGATAAGAGAGAGGGAGAGTGGGGTTAAGGTACAGCTATATAGAGAGAAAACAAACAAACCAATGCAATTGACCTATGCATAAATTACTTGAGGCATATCTATCTAGTGTGTGACCTTCATGACCTGTGCTTTGAGGTACCCATGGCAACCACTTTATGGTATGGCCAGCAGATGTGTCTTCTACCATAGTAATGATTCTGGTAAACAGGAGGACAAACCACAGGGCCCTGCTAGCACCTTTAATGACTTTCCCTTTAATGATGATGCCATTCCCACAAGTGTCTCGCATCTCAGAAGGTGTTGATAAACAATGAGGATGATGTCATGTTTGGCAGTTTGTACTCATTTTGATTAGACTCTGATCATGCAACTGTTTTTGAAAACAACTGAGGGATAGGGCTGTAAAAATGTAACCACTCTTCCATTTATAGAACGAGCTATGAATGCAAGAATTGACCATCAATGAGATTAAAATTATAGTTTGAAATTAAATTGAGTCCCCTAACCCCCTTATCCCCAAACCCTAGCTTCATGTCCAGCCTAACTCTGGCATAACCCTAACACCAACTCTAGAATGGTTTTACAGTACATTGTCCCTACAGCGGTAATGGTAACAACAACTCTAACCATAACCCTAGAATTGTCAGACCCTGATCTGTTTAACCTGTCTTGTGCTTGTGTCCTCTAGGTGTCGCCCATTTTCCACATTATCCTCTGTGCATTTATACCTGTGTTTTCTGTTTGTCTGTTGCCAGTTCAGTCTTGTCTCGTTCAAACCTACCAGCATTTTTCCTGTGCTCCTGTTTCTCGTTACTTCCTGTTTTGTAGTCCTCATGGTTTTTGACCATTCTGCCTGCCATGACCCTGAGCCTGCTGCCGTTCTGTACTTTTCAGACTGTGCCCTGGATTACTGACCTCTGCCTGCCCTTGACCTGTCATTTGCCTGCCCCTTGTTTTGTAAATAAACTTCTGTTATTTTGAACTGTCTGCATCTGGGTCTTATCCTGAGGTCTGATAAGAATGGTATACAATGTCCCTACATTCTGTTGGTAAATTGTAATGAGGCAGATGAAATGAAATCAAGTGAAGTATTAAGTACAATCTGCAACAAAAGTATCACTGAAAACATCACACATTATCTCCTAAATGCTAAAATGTTTTTACCATGTAAGTTAGACATTTGTATTTATTATGGATCCCCATTAGCTACTCTTGCTGGAGTTCAGCAAAACTAAGGCAGTTATACATTTTGTAAAACATTAAAATACATTCACAACAGATTTCACAACATATTAAGTGTGTGCCCTCAGGCCCCTACTCTACTACCACATATCTACAACACAAAATCCATGTGGAAGTGTGTGTTTAGTGCATATGTAATTGTGTGTTTGTATGCATGTGTAACTGGTGTGAAATGGTTAGCTAGTTAGTGGGGTGCACTCTAATAGTGTTTCAATCGGTGACGTCAATTGCTCTGAGAACTTAAAGTAGTTGTTTCCCTTGCTCTGCAAGGGCTGTGGCTTTTGTGGAGCGATAGGTAACGATGCTTCGTGGGAGGCAGTTGATGATGTGTGCAGATGGTCCCTGGTTTGAGCCCAGGTAGGGGCAAGGAGAGGGAAGGAAGCAATACTGTTACACATGTGTCTGTGCCTATGTTTGTGTTGCTTCACAGTCCCCGGTGTTCCATAAGGTGTACTTTTATCCGTTTTTTAAATCAAATTTTAGTGCTTGCATGAGTTACTTGATGTGGAACAGAGTTCCATGTAGTCATGGCTCTGCGTAATACTGTGTGCATCCAATAGTCTGTTCTGGACTTGGGGACTGTGAAGAGTTCTCTGGTGGTATGTCTTGTGGGGTATGCATAAGTGTCCGCTCATCTCGGCTCATTCAACATGTCAATACCTCTCAAAATACAAATAGTGATGAAGTCAATCTCTCCTCCACTTTGAGCCAGGAGAGATTGACATGCATATTATTAATTAGCTCTCTGTGTACATCCAAGGGCCAGCCGTGCTACCCTGTTCCGAGACAATTGAAATTTTCTTAAGTCCCTCTTTGTGACACCTGACCACACAACTGAACTGTGGTCCAGGTGCGACAAACTAGGACCCGTAGTACCTGTCTTGTTTATAGTGCTGTTGAGAAGGCAGAGTAGCGCTTTATTATGGACAGACTTCTCCCCATCCTAGCTACAGTTGTACAGTATCAATATGTTTTGACCAAGACAGTTTACAATCCAGGGTTACTCCAAGCAGTTTAGTCTCCTCAACTTGCTCATATACCAAATGATTCATTACTGTAACGGTTTTCTTCCGCTGAAGGAGAGGAGGACCAAAATGCAGCGTTGTTAGTGTTCATCTTTAATATAGATGATAAACTAGAACACTACAAAATACACAAAGTGAAAAACCGAAACAGTCCTATCTGGTGCAATGACACAAAGACACATGACAATCACCCACAAAATACCCAAAGAACATGGCTGCCTAAATATGGTTCCCAATCAGAGACAATGACAGACAGCTGCCTCTAATTGAGAACCAATCTAGGCAACAATAGACATACAGAACTACCTAGAAAGGAAACAGCCCCATAAAAATACAAAACCCCTAGACCAGACAAAACACATAAATCCCCCATGTTACATCCTGACCTAACCAAAATAATAAAGAAAACAAAGATAACTAAGGCCAGGGCGTGACAATTACAACATTTTGTTAAGGTTTAGGGTTTAGCGTAATGATTTGTCCCTATTACAATGCTTTTAGTTTTTCAAATATTTAGGACTAACTTATTCATTGCCACCCATTCTGAAACTAACTGCAGCTCTTTGTTATCTGTTGCAGTCATTTCAGTTGCTGTGGTAGCTGACATGTATAGTGTTGAGTTATCCGCATGCATAGACACACTGGCTTTACTCAAAGCCAGTATCATGTCATTGGTAAGGATTTTAAAAAGTAAGGGGTCCTGATTCTGTTGGAGAGGATTTTGTTGGAGAGGCTTCCATTAAAGAACACTCTCTGTTCTGTTAGACAGGTAACTCTTCATCCACAATATAGCAGTATAGCAGGGGGTGTAAAGCCATAACACATATGTTTTTCCAGCAACAGACTATGTCAAAAGCTGCACTGAAGCCTAACAAAACAGCGCCCACAATCTCTCAGCCAATCATCAGTAATTTGTGTAAGTGCTGTGCTTGTTGAATGTCCTTCCATATAAGCGTGCTGAAAGTATGTTGTCAATTAGTTTACTGTAAAATAGCATGGTATCTGGTCAAACATAATTTTTTCGAAAAATGTACTAAGGGTTGGTAACAGGCTGATTGGTCAGCTATTTGAGCCATTCTTAGGTAGGGGTATAACTTCTGCTTCCCTCCAGGCCTGAGGGCACAGACTTCCAATAAATCTTAAATTGAAGATAAGGCAAATAGGAGTGTCAATATTGTCCAATAATATCCTCAGTAATTTTCCATACATCAGACCCCGTTGGCTTGTCAATCAAAAAATTAACCTCATCCACACTTACTTTACTGGATTTCAAAATTACAAGGCTTGTCTTTCATAACTTGGTCAGATATACTTGGATGTGTGGTCTCAGCGTTTGTTGCTGGTGTAACAGTATAACTTTAGTCCGTCCCCTCGCCCCTACCCAGGCTCGAACCAGGGACCCTCTGCACACAGGCAACAGTCATCCACTAAACATCGTTACCCATCGCTCCACAAAAGCTGTGGCCCTTGCAGAGCAAGGGGAACCCCTACTTCAAGGTCTCAGAGCAAGTGACGTCACCGATTGAAACGCTATTAGCGCGCACCACCGCTAACTAGCTAGCCATTTCACATCGGTTACACTGGCATGTCATGCCTAAGTTTGCTAATCTTGTCAATTAAAAAACATTAAAGTAGTTGGCAATATCAGCGGGTTTTGTGATGAATGAGCCATCTGATTCAATGAATGGTGGAGCGGAGTTTGCCTATTTGCCCACAATTTCATTTCAGGTGCTCTAAAGCTTTAAAAAATATATAATTCTTTGTCATTTATCTTTGTTTCATAGTGTAGTTTATTTTATTTTGTATTCAGTTTAGTCACATGATTTCTGAATTTATCATTTATTTTGCCTCATCCCTCTTTACCATACAATTTTAAAATTCCTCATCAATCCATGGGGATTTAACAGTTTGTACAGTCATTTTCTTAATGGGTGCATGGATAAGCAATTTCCTAACTTTGTCAAGTGCAGTGTCTGGTTGCTCCTCATTACACACCATGGACCAACGAATGTCAACAACATATAGGAATCACTACAAAACGTATTGTATGACCTACACTACATTAGGCCCAGCCTTTTGAACTTTAGTTTTCTTATATATGGCTACTATATTGTGATCACTACATCCGATGGATTTGGATACTGCTTTCAAACAAAATTCTGCAGCACTAGTAAACATGTGATCAATACAGTGGGTAGGCAAGGGGATGAATGAACCAATTGGATGCTAGGGATGATTAGTCATGAATCACAAACTGGAATATTATTTATTTATTGACTACACAAAGCATAGTCAAACACATTAAAAAAGATTACAGAGGGAGACAGATTAACCAAAATGACAATCATGAATAATACAGTACATACTGTAAATCCATTTACAGCAAGAACATGCACAGTTATCCATCTTGAAAATCTTCATATTATTTTAGGCAGATTATATTTATTGAAGAAAAATCTCTGCTCATATTATATAGTCCACTGAAGAAGGTTAAGGATTGGAAAACAAACAGGAATATCAGACATCTGAGGTATAGAACGTGATCAAACGTACTGCTGGATCTCAGATACAGATGTAGAGACATGAACCAAAAACAGAAAAGCATTCATATGTGACTCATTTGTAAAAGAGAAAGTATAATTATCACATTATATCCTACATTATTGGTGTAGGGATTTCCTCCTCTTCTTCCGAAGAGGAGAGGCGAAAAGGATCGGAGGACCAATATGCGGCGTGGTAAATGTCCATGGTTATTTTAATAAGAAATAGTACACATGAACAACTGAATACAAAAACAATAACCGAAACCCAAAACAGTACCGTGTGGTGAAAAACACAGACACGGAAACAAACACCCACAAACGCACAGTGAAACCCAGGCTACCTAAGTATGATTCTCAATCAGAGACAACTAATGACACCTGCCTCTGATTGAGAACCATACCAGGCCGAAACATAGAAATCCCCAAATCATAGAAAAACAAACATAGACTGCCCACCCACCCCAACTCACACCCTGACCATACTAAACAATGACAAAACATAGGAAATAAAGGTCAGAACGTGACAATTGGACAATTTCACAGACCCAGATTAAATAAATCCAGGTGTATGTTCAATTATGGTTTATAAACCTTAAACAAAAAATGGGATTTCATGAAAATCCCACATTGCCCCTTTAACCTTGGATTACAGAATATGGTATGTGATAAAAAAAGAAAGTAAATTAAGAATATTAACCAAAATCCAGGAATAGTTTAGGTCAAATTATCTTTACAGTATTCATTAAATCCAGTATAATCCTGGGATAGGGCTAGACTTAATCTGTGTTCATAAAGCCGCCCCTATATCATCTCCTAATTTAATTTAACACAGCATTACTATTTTGTTTAACACAGATGACTATTTAGTTTAACACAGATGACTATTTAGTTTAACACATATGACTGTTTAGTTTACCACATATGACTATTTAGTTTACCACAGATTACTATTTAGTTTAACACAACATGACCATTTAGTTTACCACATATTACTATTTAGTTTACCACAGATTACTATTTAGTTTAACACATATGACTATTTAGTTTAACACATATGACTATTTAGTTTACCACAGATTACTATTTAGTTTACCACATATGACTATTTAGTTTACCACATATTACTATTTAGTTTAACACATATGACTATTTAGTTTACCACATATTACTATTTAGTTTACCACAGATTACTATTTAGTTTACCACATATTACTATTTAGTTTACCACATATGACTATTTAGTTTACCACAGATTACTATTTAGTTTACCACATATTACTATTTAGTTTAACGCAACATGACTATTTAATTTAACAAAGCATGACTATTTATTTTTTACACAACATGACATTTAAATGCAACAGTGTATAAGGCTCAATGTCATATACAACTGTGAATGTACTGTATAATCAGAACTTCAATGACCTAACAGCCTTGGGCTTTGAGCCAAATATCAGCTGCCCTCTGTCTGAAAACAGACTGACGAATACCCAGGAACACAAAGTTAACAAACACACACAGAGAGATGACTGTGGTGAAAATAGTATTATTATAACCAAAGTCAGTACTAGCTGAAAGTTTTAGTCAAATGCCAGATGGACTGGTCCATTGGAAAATGATTAGCTAGTGTGGGGGCCTGGAGGAAAAGAAGGGGCCAGTGTATTAGAAATGCCTGGGCCAACTTTTGATAACAGTCCGCCAGTGGCTGCTGCTCCCAGTTATGTACAGTGCACTTGGAAAGTATTCAGACCCCTTGACTTTTTCCACATTTTGTTATGCTAAAGCCTTATTCCAAAATGGATAACATCATTTTTTCCTGTCATCAATCTACACACAATACCCCACAATGACAAAGCAAAAAGAGTTTTTGAGAATGTTCTGCCCCAAAAAACTAAAAACAACTGAAATATCACATTTACATTGTTAAATCACATTTGACAGCGATTACAGCCTTGAGTCTTCTTGAGTATAATGCCACAAACGTGGCACACCTGTATTTGGGGAGTTTCTCCCATTCTTCTCTGTAGGTCCTCTCAAGCTCTGTCAGGTTGGATGGGGAGCGTTGATGCACAGCTATTTTCAAGTTTCTCCAGAGACGTTCAATCGGGTTCAAGTCCAGGCTCAGGCCTCTCTCATCTTTTTAAGTGGGAGAACCTGCACAATTGGTGGCTGACTAAATACTTTTTTGCCTAACTGTATGTATGTATGTATGTATGTATGTATGTATGTATGTATGTATGTATGTATGTATGTATGTATGTATGTATGTATGTATGTATGTATGTACTAGATATGGGAGTGGAGAGGCTACAGTAACTCATTAGTGAATATTGCTGGATTTGCTGTGGATAGGTCTACTGCAGTCTTCCCCATGTTCAAATAAAACGTTATTAAATTGCTTTTGAATCCTATAACCCTGTGGCTGATGGTTTAAAAAAGGACGAACAGCAAGGAAAATATTTGTCACACTTATTTGTCTGTACCGGTTATGGACATATTTATTTTAACAATTGTAATATTGAACAACAGGTTTGAAATATATTTCCAGAAATGATCATTCTAAACCCCTTCCTGAACCTGCTGTAAAATAATGCGTACACCATGGGATTCATAGTTCAATTCAAATATCCAATCCATATTAATGTTACAGACAAAACTGGTGGGGTAAAGTAACTAATTAAGGGATCAATGCAGTTGGAGACTGTTGGAGATAAAAGGGTGTCCAGAATGATAGAAATACCCTCATAATGATACCAAGTGTTTTGGTGGCCTTTCTCTGTGATTTGCCTACAGAGTTCTGATTGGTTGTACCATGAATTGAATGTGCCTTTCTCTGTGCTATAAGGATAATCTTTAGGTAGATGCTAATCATCCCTACTCCTGGAGACACAGTACTCAATACTTGTGAAACTAAAGAACCTCACAGGCAACATATTTATAGGAAAAATTCCAATTCCCCAAATAATGCACTCTGCTTCCTGATCTGTGTGTCATGCTTTTCAGTCACATGATCCACTCTATGCTCTGCTTTACAGAAAGCTCAAATTTCAAATGGGCTCAAACCCTGTTGTTTAGTTCAACATCAGCCATTAGACCAAAAACTGTTTAGCTCAACACCAGCCATTATATTCAAAGATGATTGAGTTAAAAGAAAATCCAAAGATACATTTTGTGTTCTTTATGAAAATGTATTGTACGGTAGACTATGCTACATTGAAAATACAATAAAATGTAAATAAAAGAGATAGAAAGGATTTATAAGTAAAACACAGTTACACAAAAAGACCTGGCAAGTATTGACAGCAGTAGAATGTGCAGAAGAGGTTTTGTCAAATGCTTCTCTTCATTTGCCTCCTTGAACACATTATCCAATGTGGCCACGTCATTGTTTAGGTTTTAAAAGGTAAGTGCATACTGTTCACACACAGTTTTGCAATATATTAATGTAGCTTTACAATAGATCATGTAGTAGCAAATACATTTATATAAGAAGAATGTCTATTGAATATTTTCAATGTCACAATGAGATTAAGACATTTTCGAAACCATGGATAAAACAGTGCATAGATGATTGGATTTGCAGTAGAATTAAAGTAACCCAGCCAGATAAACACTTCAAAGAGAATAGGTGGTGTGCTAAAGTTTGTGTATGGATCAACTATGGAATTAACAAAGAAAGGCAGCCAGCAAAAGATGAAAACACCCACCACAATGCCTAAAGTTTTAGCTGCTTTCCGCTCTGACCGTTGAGACACCACACCTCTACCTCCCTCATTGGAATTATTTTGACTGTCTTCAATCTTTTTTATATGTGTTTTTGCCACCAAAAATATTTTGGTATACAAACCCACCATTACAGAGCATGGAAAGAAAAAGGCTATCAATGTGTCTAGGGCACCCCACAGTGCATTAAGGAAAAGATTACAACTTCCCAGGCAGTATATGGATGCAATGAATTCATCCAGTCCTCTTACATTTGCTTTGGAATATAGTAGGCAATAGGAGTACAATGCAGCAACGGCCCAACTGGCAAAAACCATGAGCCATGCTATTGGTATAGTAATCTTGGTGGAATAACGAAGTGGACTGCACACAGCCTCATATCGATCTATGGCTATGAATACCAGGTGGAAAATTGAAACAGATGTGAGGAACATATCAAAACTAGAATGCAGCAAACAAAAAGCATCTCCAAAGTACCAGCAGCCCTCCACAGCCCTCATTGTACTAAAAGGCATCACAGTTACTCCAAGCAGCAGGTCTGCAACTGCCAAAGACATTATAAGCATGTTAGTTGGCGTGTGGAGCTGTTTTATGTGAGCAATGGAGATAATGACCACACTGTTCCCTAGAATAGTGACCAGCATACCTGAAACAAAAAAAATGTATAAAGCAATTTGAA
Organism: Oncorhynchus masou masou; assembly: GCF_036934945.1. Classification (NCBI taxonomy): domain Eukaryota; kingdom Metazoa; phylum Chordata; class Actinopteri; order Salmoniformes; family Salmonidae; genus Oncorhynchus; species Oncorhynchus masou. Next base: position 3,293 of record NW_027016584.1, on the reverse strand, counting down.
CCCCTTCACTGAAGATTTCTCTGGTGCAGGAGGCATTTGATTCTGGGTAACAGAACATCTTAGGATCCAGATGTTGATGAGATGAGATATCCATTGCCAAAATCAAAAAGACATTCAAGTTAGAGCTGATCACTTGCTACTGTAGTCACAGGTGCAGGCGTGTGAGTGGTGCTGAATTCAGCACAGTCTTCTTAGAAGAATGACAGTGTTTATATACCCTATTGGACATATTTTGGGCACACCCCTTTCCCAGCTACCAGCCAGTTATAATAGGTTACATGATTTACATCTGTTTATATTATATGTGTATGTTCAAGTAATATACACCAACAGTATGATAGTGTACCTCGATAATGATGTCATGAGCTCTAAGTTCATTTGTGCCACACTACACAGACATACTGTTCCAGAAATAGGCACGAGGGGGAGAGAAAGAACACTATTCAACAAGGTGACAAGCACAGGCATGACAAACACATTTATTTCAGGCAAGTAGCTTTATTTGAAACAGCTTCAAAGCAGCTTCTGTTACATTTTCACTCAAGCTTTATAACTTTGAGTTGCATAACTGTCACATGTTACATCCCATCATAATTCATATATTTATTTGAACACACATCATACAATGTCAACTGAAACTTTACTCAGAATACAATCTAAATCTACAAGAACCTCTGTGAAAGATGTGACCACTGATGATGATTCTCAAAGCCCTCCTGAACCAAGGCCCTTCTCCCCCAATTGCTCAGCACTAGGAAGAGTCTTGGTGGTTCCAAACTTCCTCCCTTTAAGAATGATGGAAGCCACTGTGTTCTTGGGGACCTTAAATGCTAAAGTAATGTTTTGGTATCCTTCCCCAGGTTTGTGCCTCTACACAATCCTGTCTCAGAGCTCTACGGACAATTCCTTCGACCTCATGGCTTGGATTTTGCTCTGGCATCCACTGTCAACTGTGGGACCTTGTATAGACAGGTGTGTGCCTTTCCAAATCATGTCCAATCAATTGAATTTACCACAGATGGACTCCGATCAAGCCGTAGAAACATCTCAATGATGAGGGTCTGAAAAGTTATGTAAATAAGCAATTTCTGTTTTTTATTTTGTATAAATTAGCAAACAGTTCTGAAACTTGTTTTTGCTTTTTCATTATGGAGTATTGTGTGAGATGATGAGGATTTAAAAAAAAATCTATTGTAGAATAAGACTGTAATGTAACAACATTTGGAAAAAGTGTGGGGGGGATCTGAATACTTTCTGAATCAACTATGTATTTATGTACAGTGGGGCAAAAAAGGATTTATTCAGCCACCAATTGTGCAAGTTCTCCCACTTAAAAAGATGAGAGAGGCCTGTAATTTTCATCATAGGTACACTACAACTATGACAGACAAAATGAGAAGAAAAAAAAATCCAGAAAATCACATTGGAGGATTTTTAATGAATTTATTTGCAGATCATGGTGGAAAATAAGTTTTTGGTCAATAACAAAAGTTTATCTAAATACTTTGTTATATACCCTTTGTTGGCAATGACAGAGGTCAAACGTTTTCTGTAAGTCTTCACAAGGTTTTCACACACAGTTTGTAACAATCCGGGTGTCGTGGGTGTGGAGTCAAATGCAGGAGACAGAGAGTACAATGCTGTGCTCTTTTAATGCACTAAACGCATCACATGGGTGCTAACAATGATCACGGCCCCAAAACACAGGGAATGTCAAAATGACGATTCAAAAATGCACGACTAGGAACTAACATGTTCCTCTGATACAGAGCAGAAGGTTACAAAGAATAATCCCGCACAACAACCAGGCGGGCCGGCTGTCTAATAAAGACAAACTAATCATACACACAGGTGCTACCAATAAACATACAAGGAGGGGGAGAAAAGACAATCAGTGGCAGCTAATAGGCCGGTGACGACGACCAGCGAGCGCCACCCGACCGGGAAGGGAAACCAACCTCAGTCGGACTCGTGGCAGTACCCCTTCCCCGACACGCGGCTCCCGCAGCGCGCCGACACCGGCCTCGAGGTCGCCCGGAGGACGAGGTGCAGGGCGATCCGGATGGAGGCGATGGAAATCCCTCAACATGGATGGATCCAAGATGTCCCCCACCGGTACCCAGCACCTCTCCTCCAGACCGTACCCCTCCCAGTCCACAAGGTACTGCAGGCCCCTCACCCGGCGTCTTGAGTCCAGAATGGCCCGGATCGTATACGCCGGGGACCCCTCGATGTCCAGAGAGGGGGAGGGAGCCTCCGGCACCTTACTGTCCTGCAGGGGACCAGCTACCACCGGCCTGAGGAGAGACACATGAAACGAGGGGTTAATGCGATAATAGGAAGGGAGTTGTAATCGATAACACACCTCGTTTATTCTCCTCAGGACTTTACAGGGCCCTACACACTGCGGACCCAGCTTTCGGCAGGGCAAGCGGAGAGGTAGGTTTCGGGTCGAGAGCCAGACCCTGTCCCCCGGTACAAACACGGGGGCCTCACTGCCGTGGCGGTCAGCACTCCTCTTCTGCCATCCACTCGCTTGTCGTAGAGATTCCTGGACGGCCCTCCGGGTCTCCTTGGAGCGCTGTACCCATTCCTCCACCGCAGGAGCCTCGGTCTGGCTCGGATGCCATGGTGCCAGGACCGGCTGGTACCCCAACACACACTGAAAAGGGGACACGTTAGTAGAGGAGTGGCGTAGTGAGTTCTGGGCCATTTCAGCCCAGGGAATGTATCGTGCCCACTCCCTGGCCGATCCTGGCAATACGACCGCAGAAACCTACCCACCTCCTGGTTCAGTCTCTCCACCTGCCCATTACTCTCAGGGTGATAACCGGAGGTCAGGCTGACAGAGACCCCCAAACGCTCCATGAAAGCCCTCCATACCCGAGACGTGAATTGGGGCCCCGATCAGAAACGATGTCCTCCGGCACCCCGTAGTGCCGAAAGACATGGGTGAATAATGCCTCCGCAGTCTGTAGGGCTGTAGGGATACCGGGCAACGGGAAGGAGACGGCAGGACTTAGAGAACCGATCCACAATCACTAGAACCGTGGTGTTCCCCTGAGACGAGCGGAAGATCGGTCAGGAAATCTACTGATAGATGTGACCATGGCCGCTGTGGAATGGGGAGGGGTTGTAATTTCCCTCTAGGAAGGTGCCTAGGAGCCTTACTCTGGGCGCACACCGAACAGGAGGAGACATAACCCTTAATGTCCTTAGCCAAAGTAGGCCACCAATACCTCCCCTGAAGGCTCCCCACTGTCCTCGTCACCCCAGGGTGACCCGAGGAGGGT